>NC_061130.1:4544665-4858248 GCF_905220365.1 Vanessa cardui | reverse complement strand
AATTATGAAAAAAACATTCTAGTGAACTACTCTTAGTTTGATTAAACTTTTAAGACTTATATACAAAAAAATATAACGAAGTTAAAACGTTCCACTTTATTTAAGTACCTACTATGACGTCACGAGAGCAATTTTGTAACGGAAGGCACATTTACGTCACACACTATTTAATTCTTACTTTATACATTTTTTTAAATAAATATCAGTATAGTAACATAATTTATTTCACTCCATTCGTATTGTATAAACTTTTGTGTACTATGCTAGTAAGGTCTCCTTCGTTTAACATTTTACTTCGAAGTCATCAGCTATCTAAGTATGTATATATAAAGGTATGGTTGACGGTAATGTGTTACTGTAACACTACAGGGTAGTCCTATATAATTCCATTTAACTAAACGTATAGTCATTGCTTATAATATAGTTTATAGGTTAGTTGAGGCCATGCTCCATTTACTTTTTTATATTCATCTATATTTCTTTTAATAATAGAGATAGTATTTAAATGTTTATATAAGCAATACATTTACTTTTAATTTTTATATATATTTTTGAATTTTGCTTTATAATGTTAATGCACTCGTGATAAACAATTGTTAACATAATAAGTATTTAAATTTAAGATATATGTTTATTGAAATTACTATTATAAACCAAAAAATACTAAACTCATTATCTCAAAACTTTTTTTATAAATTATAAAATTGTTTAAATAATAGACTAATGCATAAGTGAAAATTTTAATAAATACAAAATGTGAAGTTTGGTGTTGTTATATGTATATGGTCATATGGTAATGTTATATAAGCTAAAGCTCTTCTAACTCAGTATTACGTCATATGTTTTTAACAATAGCATATATTTTACATGTTTCTTTCTTCTGGCTTCTGGTAAGGGTAGTCAATGTAGTCAAAAATGTCTTCTTCTGATTCTATTTGCACTGGTTCGCCTGGAACTCCTTTAATGAAATATTTTTATATTATTAAGAGTGTACTGACTTAAGATCTCCTTCAAATAAAGTGCTAGATAAATATAATTTTGACTGTTATAATATATAAAAAAAAAGAATTATTTCAAAATAGAATTAAAATATAAAAATAATATTTTTTCAAAATATTAAATCAAATGTTCAAAAATTTTAAAATAAAATCAATTTAATTATTTTGTTTTCGATGTTCATAATGTAATCTATGTAAAGTATTCAACAAGACAATAAAAAAATAACTAATGAATTTGGAACTAATAAATAAAACCATTTACCAGCCGTGATATTAGGTTGATAGTTTGCTCAATGTTGTCTGATTTGAAATAGAAATATTTCCAGTTATGTTTTAATAACATTATTAATATACCAGTTTCAATTGTGTTATTAAAACAAGAAGCCGAAATAAATGATAATATGTTGCTTATGATTTGTTTTATAGAAATGTTGTAGTAAAATTCAATGTATTTAAACAAATATGAATTATAGTTTTGTTATGATTTTCTTGAAATAAATTATGATAAACAGTGGCAAAGGTTTTACTCAATTGAAGCTATATAAATTTAGTTATGGAGCTATATTAGTGTATCTATCTGTGGCCAAGTATAGTACAACACAAATTAGATGTAGTATCGGAAAAAGCAATGGAATGAAAATAAAAACGATTGCTGCCGATTTACACAACCAATAGAAATAGTTCCCTATCGCGCCATTCGACGCTATTCGTCGCTATAGATTCACGCGTCAGACAAGGCAAGTGCATGTAAATCGACGCGTCAAATTGACGAATATATTAGGTCATATGATATTACAAGTTATTACGTTTGTGCAAAGATCATATATGCGTGAGAAGTAAATATTGATAATTTGGGATAGCGCACTTAATTCGGATGTGTTTGGTTTTACGAATTTTGCCTATGCGACATCTAAGTTGTGTCGTACTATAGATATATAAAACATATACATAAATCAGTATGGTTGTTCTTACCAGTGACTCCAATGGGCCTAAGTGAATATTCATTTAGAGTGAAAGATTTCTCAAGAGCATGCGCCCGCATATTTTTGTTAAATACATCACTCCCTGTAAAGTATAGAACAGCACAATAGTACTGGTCTTTCGGAATGAGACGAATGTCTAAACGACGAAATGGATGTTTGTCGGATAAACAACACACTCCCTGTCAAAAGAAGGTTTAATAAAATATTTTTAAAATGTACATTCATATGACATTCAATTTTTTCTGAAGATTTTTCTTGAATTTGACTTTCTTTATTAATTTCATTTTTTCCTAACTTAGTTTTGCAAACTAATTTAAATTTTCATGTGTAATTACTTTTCAAGTATAAATACTTTTATGTTTCTAATTACTCAACATGTTTCAATATGCTTATTACACAAAAGGTACATTTGATACAAATGATTTTAGCCAGAATAAATGCTAAACATGTCAACAAAATATGTCTTGAATATATAATTCTAAAAAACATCTGGATCAGTATCACCTACTTAGTCTACATCTAAATTAAACAATCTATTCTGAATGTAATTATGAGAAAAATACTAGAGTAGTCTTACTGCACAAGAGATATAACTTCTTTCTTTCCAAACTATTTAAACTTACAAAGAAAAACTTGTTTCTAAAAGAGTTAAAAGTAAAAAATATAGACGATAAAAGGGGGTATTAGTAAATAAATATAATGTTTACCATAAATTTTGTTTCACCCATTGATATTACATCTGTAATGCAACCGTCTAAAGCCATTATTATTTTC
Organism: Vanessa cardui; assembly: GCF_905220365.1. NCBI lineage: Eukaryota > Metazoa > Arthropoda > Insecta > Lepidoptera > Nymphalidae > Vanessa > Vanessa cardui. Next base: position 4,855,493 of record NC_061130.1, on the reverse strand, counting down.
TTCAATAATTTTTCATTGCATTTATTTTTATTGTCTCCTATTTTAAGTGAGGGGTGAGTAATCAGGGCATCAATATCACCACTTTCAGATTTTCCCCGTCTAAAGAAGTAATAAGTATTTATCAGATCAGAGTTATTTGAGTAAAATAATTAGTTTTTAATGAAAATGTACCTGTAACTGCCACAAATTGTAATAGTAAATTCAGGATCCAAATTTTTAATTTCCTTTGTAATAACATTTTCTAGTTCTTGAATCTCTGACCTCGGGATCATCTTTTCAAAGTCTTCAAAGTATCTGAAATAGAATTACATTCAGCTTGTTTCTTAGTTGTTTACCAAATAGAAGACTTACAATTATTTATCTTAATTAATTTTTATATGTTAAAATAAACATTTTTAATTATAATAACACAAATAATTCAATTTAACACAACTTTTCAATGATAGCATATTCAGTATTAAAAGACCCTAAATTTTTATAGTATAATTATTTAGTACTAGTTTCTACAAAATTGTGTGTCATACTAACTTTAAGCCAATTAGTTGATGATGGTTCAGTTTATCTTGATTGTTTCGTAAATCCTCTATTGATTTAATACCCATATTTAGAAGATCAGCAGCTTTTACAGGTCCAATACCCGATACTCGTGTCAACAAACTAATAATCTGAGCGTTTTCATCTTTATGTATATCATCCAATTTTTTCAGTTTTCCAGTGTTTAAAAATTCATCTATTTTTTTGGAAATCTTTTCTCCTATGCCATTTAATTTCCTAGCTTCATCTCCCGATTGGATTCTTTTACTATGTGATGCTAAAACACTAGCTGCTTTTTTGTAAGCGTTGAATTTATGAATATTACGACTTACATTCTTCTCGTAATCAGCCAATTCCATTAAGAATTCGCAAAAATCTCCGTTGAGATTACCATTATCAGATGGATTTTTACGCTTGCTCATATTATTTGAACCTATAACGTATTTATTACTTTATCTTTCTGGAAAAACATTACATTTTATTAAAATTGCCTTTATAGCGGATTTTTTTGAAATTTACTCGAAGCTTTCTTACCTATTGTTTACCAAAGTAATAAACAGTAAACAGTACTTTTTGACAATTGACAATGACATTGTTTTCCTAAATGTTACCTTGATAAACTTGAGATTATTTGCAATCAATGTTTTGCATGTATGTACAAAATAATTAAATATAAACTATCGTAATTTTTAACCTGATATTCATTATTAATTTTAAAATGCCTCCTGTACTGTAACCTGTTCTGAAACACGTAAGTTCTACTAAAAAAGAAGTCTGTAATAAACCAATATTTTTTCATAAACAATTAAGAAACATAAATATATCCACTCGAATGTACAATGTTATGTTGTTTAGAAGTCTTATTTATGCACAAGTTCATTTAGTGTACAAAATTATTTCTGTAATACCAGCAAAACGGAACGTAAAAAAATTGGCGCGATTTGCTCCTGTTGGTATTTCTTGCAATTTTGAGTTTTGACGTTGATAACATTTGACAAAATAAATCGGTCTTAAAAATGTCAATAAGTCAGAAATATTATTTTTATTTCGAGGTTGTTTTAATTTTAATATTTTTTTCTTAATAAGTATAAGTGACTGGAAAGTAACTAGTGTATCCTAATGTATTCAGTTTAATAAATCATATAATATAACAGATGAACTTACCCGTTTATTCCCAGTGTTATGGAACTTCGTGATGGATAACGTAACAGAAAAATTACTCCAATGTTTTGGTTACAGAAAGTTCAAAAGTGAACTTCAAGAAAGGGCTGTTAGGGCAATTGCAAGAGGTGAGTTTCATTTTGTGTAATGTAAAATTGTATTATCTTATTTCAAACTCTCTATTGTAAAAGAATCCCCATATCGTAAATACAACAAAAATATCGTATAATGTCGTTCACATTACAAAGATATATGTAATGTTGTCTTAAATTTTCGCGATTATTACACATTGAAAAAAACTAGTTATAACGGATTTGAATCTTGAACGCTTTAAAGTGCTCGAAACGTCGGGATGTTAAAAATAATTAATATACGCGATTCCAATCCGTTATAACTAGTTTTATTTCAAGATATATGTAGTAATCAGTAATGAAGATGCTAAAAATAACTTTATTGTTGAAAAACAAATCGAGATACAAAATAATGTTACCTAAAAACATAAAGCAGTGGTTATAATATAATTTAATTGCTTGTTTTCAGGGGTCCATGATGTATATGTATCAATGCCCACTGGTTCAGGGAAGTCTTTGTGCTTCCAATTACCAGCAATGTTGCAGGACAATAAAGTGGCCATTGTATTTTCACCCTTACTGGCTCTAATTAAAGATCAGATTGATCACTTAACAAGGTTTAAGATCCCAGCAGAATCAATCAACTCCAAAATGACATCAAAAGACAGGGATAGAGTTTTGAATGATTTACACAGCATGAAACCAACCACAAGGTTTTTATATGTAACACCGGAGCAAGCAGCTACAGGCACTTTTAAAGCTCTCATAGAGCATCTAGTCAAGTATAAAAAAGTTTCATATATAGTTGTTGATGAGGCCCACTGCGTCAGTGAATGGGGCCATGATTTCCGACCTGATTATTTGAAATTAGGTAATTTACGTGAAAAGTTTAAGAGCATTCCATGGGTTGCTCTCACGGCTACAGCAAGTGCTGAAGTCACAAAAGATATAATGACAAACCTTAAGTTTCTGCAGCCAGTAGCACAATACAAAACACCTAGTTTTAGACGGAATCTCTTTTATGATGTAGTGTATCAAAATTGTATACAGGATGAAATTGGAGATTTGGTAGAGTTTCTAAAGAAGAACTTAAAAGATGATGACAATGTTAAAATGGTAAGTCAAGTAAAGGGGATTTATTATATTAAATACTAAGTGTGGATTCACTCCTGTTGATACTATGCAAAAAGTACCTTAGTTCTTAGTCATGTAAAAATATATCTGATGTGATTACATTCGAATTTATTAATAAACATATAGTACCTGTAACTCCAGGTTATTCAGTGTGGTATATTTGTTACTTGAAAACTGTTTGTTGTAGTCTTAACAAGTCCTCTTGGAATGACATTCAGATTTTTTTATATATTTATTACATATACACAAAATTGATGAAGTGAAGGTTCAAATCTTTGATTTGACCTTTGGAAGGCAGATTTAAAAAAAATTATTAAAATAAATGCATATTTTGTGAAAAATGACCAAAATATAATGTGAAAATTTGAAACAATTTGAGACATTTTTGCCAGTTTGTAAAATGTTTATTTTACAGAGAAGAACCAGCAAGCTTCTCATTATTTAAAACGTCAGACATAATACATATTTAACCTCTATATAATATTAGCTGAATCTGCGGCGTTGCCTACGCGTAATTTATAAAACTTTACGTACATCATAAAATTTACCATCACCATTTATATAGATATATTATTAAATTAAAAAGCCTAGCCTATCTCCTTCATCAGGACTAATTTACATACCTCTTTCATCTAAATCGTTACAGAGCTTTAAACGTAAAAAGAGGACTTTACCATTTATAATAATAGTAAAGAAGTATAGATAGAAACATATAGCAATTTATTTTGAACATAAATGTTCTTTCGTTTTCTAGAAAGACAAAAGTGCAGCTATTGTGTATTGTCGAACACGGGAACAAACAGAAGATATATCGAGCATGTTAACGAAAAGAGGTTTTAAATCATTAGCTTATCATGGAGGTACGTAATTTTTTTTTTTTTTAATAAATAGAGAAGGGTGACCATTACTATTGCTTTTATTTGTATTGTTTTAGGATTAAAAACCTCAGAGCGCGTGTCAGTTCAAGAGCAATGGTCGAATGGTGAATGTCCTTGCGTGTGCGCCACCGTATCCTTCGGGATGGGTGTGGATAAGGCAACAGTACGCGTCGTGGTCCATTGGGGTCTGCCGCAGAATGTTGCCGCTTACTATCAAGTTAGTATCTTTGTTCTTACCCATTCTGTTTATTGAACTCGGAGTCGATATTCGTTGTTTCCTTTCACGTAGGATATATCATCATCCGGCCGATAGTAATATATGGAATCTACATTTGATACCAGTTGTAGCTTTAAATTCAATTTGTCTTGGAACAATAAATACTAATTCAGAAGTGCTTGTAAGACCCTTCTCCAAACTTATATATTTCGATATTATTATTACTATATTTCGTCTAAACATTCGAAAAACCATATTTATAGGAGTCGGGAAGAGCGGGAAGAGACGGCAAACCGGCATTTTGTCGGATATACTACTGTCGAAGCGAACGAAATGCCGTTGATTTCTTACTCAAATCCGAGATGGGTCGCTCTAAAACACCCGAGCAGAAGCAAAGATGCAAAAACGCCTACAAGAGTTTCGAAATCATGGTCAAATATTGCGAGGAAGTGAGGTGAGGTTATTCCTCTCATCTAGCCAATAACACAACGCATGAGCTAATTTCGACCAATCGCCTTGGTCCGCAGGTGCCGGCACAAAACGTTCGCGGACTACTTCGGCGAGCAGGCGCCCAATTGCGGCGCGCGCTGCGACGCATGCGCAGACCCGCGCGCCGTGCAGCGCGCGCTCGACCAGCACCAGCGCCGCGCCATGAGCGCCACGCTCGGCCAGCGCGGCCTCGTCACGCACGCCGACTCCTCTGACCTCTACGGCGAGGGCCGCCTGGGGCAGATGAGGTGCAACTCGACGGAATACATTTTATGAATCATTCGAAAGTTATCATAGTTAGCGATTTGTTTACGACAACATTCTCATTTAATGTTTTAGGGAGGCGGAGTCGTTTTTATGAATCATTCGAAAGTTATCATAGTTAGCGATTTGTTTACGACAACATTCTCATTTAATGTTTCAGGGAGGCGGAGTCGTACTACGGAGAGAAGAGTGGGGATGACTCAGACGACGAGAGTAGTAGACGTCGCGTCGCTGAGGAGACTAAGTCACTAATATTGCAAGAGTTTGCCAAGAGAAAAAAGGATGTTGAAAAAAGTAAAAATAACGATACTGAATCCGCAAAATATTCCAAATGCAAAGCGGCTGACAGTACAGTAACGAAAGTAATTTATACTTTTATACGTACTAGAATATATGATAAGAAATTGTTCTTCCCTAAAACAATGAATGATCTAAACATTAGCCCTTTTTAGGTTAATGGACTCACAGTTGCAGGACGGGAGAGTTATCTTGCCCTACTCACAGATGCGTTAAGAAACAATCTTAAGAATTCAAAAGATATCGATAAAACAGATAAAAATCTTTCGGGACGGGATATTGAACAATGCGCAATAGAGATGGAGTATGAAGCATTTTCAAGTAGTACTGTAGCTAGTCTGTACAGGCGAGCGATGGCAAAAGTGGTAGGTATTATTTGATTCATCATTTTCAAACATTTTAAATCAATAAATTGTAATGTAAAATGAAAATAATTTCAGATATCATCTGTCAAATCTTGTAAGGACAGTTTGTATCCAGATCTCAAAAATTATGAACCCAAAAAAAGTAATACGCTTGGTGAATTTATAAAGGACTACGAAAAGAATCGCGCCGATCAAAAAGATCACGGTTTTATTACTGCATCAGAATTAGAAAGTCGTATGTATAGAAACAATAAGTCTTTAATTAAATGTATGCTTTTTATATCGACTTTAAACATATAATTATATTATTTTAGGTGATAAAGCAAGCAAAAATGATCAAAAAATACTATCTAAGGCCGATAAGGACACTAAAAGAAAAGCAAACTCATTTAAAAGAGATCCTTTAACACAGACAAAGCTAAATAACTTTTTCTCAAAAACATCACAAGAATCTCCCAGTTTACCGTCAGATGACAGCGAAGATGACATAGGACTTGTTATAGCAGAAAATGAGAGTCCAAAACATAGTGATTCCACATTTAAATTAGAGGAAGTTGACGATACAAATAATGCAGAAGACAATGACAAAACGCTCAAATTAGACACAGTAGCCGAAGATCAAAATTCCGATACAAATACGAAAACAAAAACCTTGTACATAAATATAACTCTACAGGGAATACCTAAAAATGAATCAGATAGTAAAAACAAAGTGGGTGAAGATGTCGATACAAAATTTGAAAAGAAAATTAAACACGCGTCTTCCGAAAAAGCAAATCCAATAGCTAAAAGAAAAATCAAAGCTCTTTTTGGCGAGTCATCTGACAGTGAAGTCGAGCCAAATGATATTAAAAAACGTAAGATTTCTAAGGACAGATCTGTATCTCATAAGTCGGAAAATAAGAAAAACGAAAAATCAAAGCCAGAAAGGTCTAAGAAAAGACATAAGCGTAAAAAGTCTCATCAAAATGATGAAAAGAGCTCTGAAAATAACGACAGTACTGGTAAGGATAGTGCTTTTGAAGAAACGCTTATTTTAGATGACGCAACAAGTGCAGCGACATGTACAGAATCTCAAAGTAACGAAAATGATATTAATACAAGCATGGAAGAATATCCTGAGTCACACAATTCCTTTGATTCAATGAATGAAGATACCAAATCAAGTGATGTAAATAAAGTAAAATTTGTTGATGAAAAGTCTATAGTTAAAGCACATAAATTAAGTTTAGAAGCAGATAAGGTATTACAGGAGCTAAAACATTTCTCGGAAATAAAATCCGAACCAGAAATAACGGTCCCAATTAATGTTACTGCTGTCGATGATGCTAAAGTATGTGAATCAAAAAATACAGTTGTGATAACGAAATCTCCCACAAAGCACGGAACTAAAGAAAAACATGATCCAAAATCAACGGATGATTTAAAACATATTAAAACACATAATAAACATGAGAAAAAAGAACATAGTAAAAGTACAGAAAAAAGGGACATATCTAAAAAGATAGACATATCTAAAAAGATACAGCACTCCAAACACAAAGAAAAGAAAGCGGAAAAAGTGGATGTTGCGAGTTTAGTTGTTAAACTGTTGATGCCATATTACAAAAAGAAAAAGATCAGCAATCGCGATTTGTTCAAGATTACTGCCAGGCACATCGTTCACCAATTACTCGCAATACAAGTTACTGGTAAGGATTTGTAAATTGTTTATAATAATATGTATTCACTTAGAATATTTTACCTTAATTATTCTAAATATATGTTTGCAGAGGAAGCAGCAATCAATATGATACTGAAAAAAACATTCAGCAAAGTGACCATCGAAAAGGAAAGTGATTTAGAAGCAAAGTTAAATTTAAGTAATAACACATAATTTATTCAATGTATCTTTTTTATATTCAATGTTTAAGCACTGTCGTGCGTAATTTAATATTAATTATTCTTGTATGCTGTTCAAATAAAATGAATATTTTTACAGTTATTTTTTTGTCAGACTAAAATACACAAATTGGTTTAGTGATGTCCAAATTTATAGATACTTATTTCTTTAGGCAGAATATCTGACTGCCTTTACTAGTTCATTGGTCTAGTGGGTAAGTTAGTCTAGGTTATGAGGTTGCAAATCCTGAGACGAAAAGCAAGTTCTGGGTGAGCAATTTTCGGTAGCAACTTGAATTATGGAAGTTTGCATTGTTTTCATACCTGCTCCTTGTGTTGCATTTATAATCGTTTTTTTTCTGCGCTTGTACTACTGGTTGTGAAGCAATTGCTGTTCCTTGCTAACAATAATCATGCGCAGTCATATTATCATCATATTAAATAAGACAGTATTCCATCCAGCAACGGTCACATCAACATATGGCATGGAATGAGTAAATCCTAGGATTTTTATCTTTATTCGTTCTTTGATTGGAAAAAGGTATTTGGTCATACGACTATTGATTGTTCAAAATTAAAATAATTTAGCTATATTTGAAATATATTTTTTAATATCATAAATTTTAATATAAAATTATACTAACAACACCCGCTCGTATATAAAACATATACGAACTTTCATATATCATATACATATAATATGTAATACTTCTTAAGATATAATAGCGTCTTCATTTACAGAATTCTGTCGATTTAAATATCTTACATACATTTAAAATGTAATTCGAATCTGAATGATTGAGGAGTTACATGTATTTCAAATGTAATGTGAAGTGTCCATCACACACATATTGTAACATTTGTTTGTTAGCCATTGGTTAGCCAGTGGTTGTAATGGCAGGACTTAAATATCTCACTCTGAAATATTATCGCAGTAAGTAAATAGAATAAAGACTCAGTGTTTGTCACTGAGTCGAGATGGCCCAGTGGTTAGAACGCGTGCATCTTAACCGATGATTGCGAGTTCAAACCCAGGCAAGCACCGCTGATTCATGTGCTTAATTTGTCTTTATAATTCATCTCGTGCTCGGCGGTGAAGGAAAACATCGTGAGGAAACCTGCATGTGACAAATTTCATAGAAATTCAGCCACATGTGTATTCCACCAACCCGCAGGAGGCCTTTACCCCAGCAGTGGGAATTTACAGGCTGTTGTTGTTGTTGTTGTTGTTTGTGACTACGAGCACAGCGTTAGGTGGTGTGAGGCTATATGCGCAGCGCGCGCTTGCGCGGCGAGTGCGCGTGCGCGTGGGGGCGCGGGCGCTTGCGGGCGCGCGGCGTGTCGGGCTCGGGCGGCGCGGACGCCGTGACGAGGTTGCGCGCGTTGCCGAACGACGCCTCCAGCCCGATGGTCTCCTGGAACTGCCGCACGCGCTCCACTAGCTCCTCGTCGTTTTCGATCAGCTCCTCGATCTGTTACCGATATTACCAAACTGATATTACCAAACTGACCTTTTTAATCGAACACGTCGTGTGTTCCTTTGGTGTATCTTATCTTAAATATGTATCTTAGTTATGTATAGTAAGACACAAATTAGACGTAGCATCGGAAAATGCAATGGAATGAAAATAAAACCGATTACTCCCGATTTACTCATCAAATAGAAATAGCTCCCTATCGCGCCATTCGACGCTATTCGTCGCTATAGATTCACGCCTCAGAGAAAACAAGTGCCTGTAAATCGACGCGTCAAATTGACGAATATATTAGGTCATATGATATTACAAGTTATTACGTTTGTGCAAAGATCATATTCGCGTGAGAAATAAATATTGATAATTTGGGATAGCGTACTTAATTCGGGTGTGATCGGTTTTACGAATTCTGCCGATGCGACATCTAAGTTGTGTCGTACTATAAGTTTTTATTGCTAGACACCATAGCAGCAGGACAAGTTAAATTAACGATTTTTTAAAGTTAATTTAGTATTCATATGCAATCATAATTATATAAGGCAGCATTAGAAATCATAGAGTTCAGGACTTTTTTAATCTGTCCTTGAAGGTTTCCTATGCACTCGGAATGTTATTAAAATGATGTTTCATATAATATGCGATATTTTTTTCGCTAATCAGTTACTACTTGCTTTTCCTGATAAGGTTAATTGCTAGTTCGACTACGTCAAAGCGGTCAAGACTCAATCGAGAGTCCCGTGTAAGGAGCGCGGACCGACTGACCTCGTGGCGGTAGTCGTTGAGTAGGTCGGTGGCGATGCGCACGAGGTATGCGGCCAGCTGCCCGCCGCGCGGCCGCATGTGCGCGTACAGACGCAGCACGGCCGGCACCAGCACCTCCGCTACCGTGCGCTTCATTTTCTGACGAACAAAACAATACATATTTTCTAACAAATTGTAATATTTATAGATTCATTTATCATATCATATACACTTAATGTTGTCTTAAATTTTCGCGATTATTACACATTTAAATAAAACTAATTATAACGGATGAATCGCGTATATTAATTATTTTTAAACATCCCGACGTTTCGAGCACTTTGCAGTGTTCGTGGTCACGGGTAGACTAAGATGACATTTGTTCTTTCATCCTTTCGAAACGTCGGGATGTTTAAAAATAATTAATATACGCGATCCATCCGTTATAATTAGTCATATACACTTCTAACAGCGTCAGATTTTCGAGACAAAAATAATTTCATTTCTGTGACTTAAGTTCGCGTAATGGCGGGTTTTGAAAACTCAAAGCAGTAACGTATAATTTTATTATTAATAAATTCAATAGGGCTGAAAGAGTATAATATGGATAAAATCGAGTATCGCACGATTATAATTTGTCATACATGAAAATCAGTTCCATATTTTGTCAGCGAGCTCAAACCATTAGATCAATGAGAAAATCTGGTTTACTAGTGGTGCGTTTTGAAATAATGCAATGAAAACATGATGCTTTGAGTTAATCTTCATAATTGCGAACAACTGAGTCCACAAAATAGTATAAAAATAGCACAGGACCAAGAAGTTTATCGGAACAGTTATGGCCGCAAAATTATGTGTGTATTGGGAGTACAAAGATTTCTGAATAAAGTATACTTAAAATATTTGAGTGTCTTAAATAATGTAATCGTATACCAGGTCTTTATCTAAATTCTAACCCTTCGATTCTGCAAACTTAAAGGGAACTTTGAACCCTTAATTATAATTTAGTTGTAATTTGCCTCAATTAAAGTACTTTCCTTCTATTTAAACCTTTTGCATTCATTTAATCAAATTTACCAAATACTGCAGTAAATATAAAATATACGATGTATTATATTAAATGAACTTTGGCAAAATAAATTATTAACTTGATGCTAAAAGAGCCATTAAAAGCATTTTTAGTAAAATATAAACGATTTGCTAAATAATTTAAAAAATGAATTGATTAGTCTAAATAGTGTACACATAAGCTTAATAATACTGATACCATCAATATTATGTAAAAAGGTATATAATACGACACAACTTAGATGTAGCATCGGCAAATTCAATAAAACCGATCACTGTCGATTTATATAACCAATAGAAATAACTCCCAAATAAAATATTGAAATATCGCGCCATTCGACGTTATTCGTCGCTACAGATTTTCGCGTCAGTTTAACCCGAGAGAGTAAGTACAAGTAAATCGACGTGTCAAATTGACGAATATATTAGGTCATATGGTAAAACAAGTTAGTGCGCTTGTGTAAAGATCATATTCACATAAATAAATATTGATAATTTGGGATAGCGTACTTAATACGGATGCAAACGATTTTACAAATTTTGTTGCTACATCTAAGTTGTACTATACAAGCAAACCAACCAACACAATATTACGTCAATAGTTCTGTTTCTGAGTACCAAAAGCAAGGATTATTGATATTGGCCCTTTAGCACCAGGTTAAATAGTAGCATTTAAAAATAAACTGAAATATTACATAAATTCTATTCGCTAAATAATATTCACTAATTTTACCTGTTCTCTCTCCGTGAAAAACTAAGACAGGAAGAAAATGTTTATGGATGATAAGATTCCATAAGAAAAAAAAATAATAAACCGGTCCATCATAAAGATGCTTATTTTTTTTATGTATCCACTGATTTAGTGATTTACCAATGTATTACGGTCTTGCTTACATACATTGCTGGGAGAATATAATAAAGGCATTCATTAGACGTAATTAGTTGTTGCTCTCAGTTTTCCGAGCACTGAGATCAAAACTTTGAAACTTCCGCGCTCGCTCAGAATCCATAACTACTATGGGTACTCGATCTAGCCTCAGTTTTATTCTTTACATTTTAGTATTCAAACTACAAAAGGCCAGACTATATAATCGTAGCAAATCTGTTTAAAGATCGGACGATAGCGTGGAGCTAGCTTAACGGACAAATTAAGTGCAACTCACATGAGACACGATGTTCGTCGTCACTCGTTCCTGAAGGTCATCTATATCCGCATCCCCGGCTTTTTCCGGTTTTTCTATAAAACACAATAGTGATTAGGATAAGCTCATGAGTAAATATCGTTCTATAATAAAATTACGCAGATATTTTTATGAGAAAAATGCCTAATACTTGCAGAATTTTGGGCAATATATTGTGTTTAACTAACATAACTCTGTATATCAAATATTGGAAAAGCGGAAATACTGAGACTTTTGCCGATACTATTCGGCCGATATATTCGAGAGTAAATAGATTCTCCAAAGCATAAATGACGACTCAAGGTCATCGCTCGTGGAAGCTTCTGGAAGCATGTTTCGCTTGGAGCGAGGCGGGCGACTCACTGGGCAGCTTCATGCGCGGGCCGCACAGCAGCGTGATGGTGTCGAGCAGCGCGGCGTTGAGCGCGGCCGACAGCTCGTCGCCGTCGTCGCACAGCGCGCCCGCGTGCGCCAGCACCTCGCGCGCCAGCCGGCACTGCACGTTCAGCTTCTGCACCAGCGACATGCGCTGCAGCATCACGTCATAGATCAGCTGCCGCGCGTCGAACGGGATGCTCCCTGCGGCAACGCGAGCGCCGAGTGAAATCACCTGCGCCGCCCCTCACCGCCACTCCCCGCCCCTCACCGCCCCACTCACCGCTCTCCTGGTTGTTGTAGTGCAGCACGCAGTCCACGAAGTGGTGATAGATGGTGTCGACGGTGAGGCAGCACGACACGTAGTACTCGGCCGGCTCGCGCACGTCGTGGTCCTCGTCCGCCAGCAGCGCGCAGTATCTACTCGCCGCGGCGAGTTAGCGAGGGCCAATTGAATTAAATAGACTAAATCTATAACCAACAAAACGTTGGTACGTTTGTAACGTATCGAGACGAATCTCATACCGATAGTAGAGAGGCGTGCGCAGACGAAGATACCCGGCGAGCAGGAGGCGCGTGAGTGCGCGAGCCGCCGCGCGTCGCAGCGGGGGCGCCGCCTGGGGCGCCACGCAGCCGCACACCGCGTCCAGCTGCGGCTCCACGATGCACGAGTACCTGCGCACAGCCTGCGTCACGTGCCGTCGCGTGGGGCGCCCGGAGGCAAGCGGCGCGGCGCACCTGGTGCAGATGTCGGTGAGCGCCAGCAGCGCGTTGAGGCGCGCGCACAGCGGCGCGGCGTCGTCGCGCAGCAGCGCGGCCAGCGACGGCGCCAGCGCGGCGGCCGCGTCCCGCGAGCGCACGCACAGCCGCCCCGCGCCCGCCGCGCACACGCCGCGCTCCTCGTCGCCCCACTCTGCACGCACACCGAGCACCCGGCGGTGAGAAACGGCCCGTCTCTCCCCGGAAACCGTTAGCGTCGCATTTTTTAATATCGAATGATTTAGATATAACTTACACATTAGACATTGAGGGAGTTCCTGAAAAAGTATTCCTATCGATAAAGATAGTGAAGCAATATGACGGGGACCGTACCGGGCGGCGGCTGCGCCAGCGCGGCCAGGAAGAGGTGCAGCAGCCGCGGCGAGGGCGGCGCGGGCGCCACCAGCGACACGTCGGCGGCGCGCACCCACTCGCGCACGTCGCCCGCGCTCTCCAGCGCGCGCCGCTCCGCTGCGGACACACGGGCACAGCTCTAACACTTCTGATTTAGCGCGCATTTATGACGCACATGCGTGGCTAATACACGCTAGACTCAAGTAAGCAATTGTTCATCGAAAAGCGAATTTAGGTTATCTGTTGTATTGAGTAGGGTCACGTGCTTCCAACATATTTATATTCAGTGGCGTAGCTATCGTAGGGCCAGGTGGTGCAGTGCACCAGGGCCCCGGATTTTAGGGGGCCCTCTAAACTAAACCTTAACCTTCGGAAGCTAGAAAAACACGCACAAGATTTTTTATTTTAAAGGGTAATTATTAGTTAAAGAGGGTTTGGAAAGAGGGGATGAGGGCCCGATTATTTTTCTATGCACCGGGGCCCTTCCTCACCTAGCTACGCCACTGTTTATATTACAGGCAAATGAATTATTATACATATTTGCATCAACTCCGTTGCCCACTGCAGATTATCGGGATCCAGTTGAGCCGCGAGGGAAGCACTCGCAGTTCTGCTTCCTAGAAAAAAAATTGATTAATTAATTTATAGTTCTAATGTAATTCATATAATCTGATATCTTTTAACTACACAAAAGGCTGCGTTATTTAAATGTGACAAACGAGCCTTCCTGAATAGAAATGCTCTTTTATTGATTAAATACTACAGATGTTATATTTTATTTTATCACTGCACGTCATGGATGAAAAGGCTGCCACTGAAAACCAGTTTCTAGGTATTTCCTTTTTGGGACATAAACTGCAGTACTTTTTATTTTTGTTATTATTATTATTATTTATTAATTAAGTCTTTGGTTCTAAATATTTTTTGCATTTTTTTTGATTTATACTTTGGTTTTGTTTTAGTTTTTTTTTGTACCTACTTATATTATAGTCTTATTATTATTATTATTTTGTTTCTTGTCTACAATGTTTGACAAATATTTATGTCCCAAATAAAGATTTACTTACTTATATAATTTTATGTAATCGTTGAACTGAACTGTAGCTAGAGATACGAGATACAAAATAGTAAGCCCAGTTAAGTAAGTTACCGTCGTCGACGGCGGCGGCCAGGCGCGTGACGAGGTGGTCGCGCAGTGCGGCCCGCGCTTCGCCCGCTATGCGCGCCGACAACGTGGCCAACAACTCCAACGACAGCGGCACTAGCCTCGCGTCACGCTCCTGCGTACATAATCGAAAGCAATTATTCAAAGTTAAAAGTCCACTAGCGAAGTTATAATATCAATAGGCTATTTGACCGGTTTATAAAATCCATTTCATATTATTTAGTAGAAGTTAAGGAACCCCGTAAAAGTTGTGTTTTTTATTTCTAGTACATATTTGCCGAAAAATATCATATTAAAAATTCCATATTTAAATAACGCGCGAAAACGCTACTTGGACAATATGTCGCTGCAATGGGGTCGGTGGCGTCACTTTCCTGTATTTTAATCTGTGGTACATATAGGAGAAAAGCAAAGTTTACAAGAAAGTGACTTCATCATAAGCCCGGCCAATCAGGAGCGTTTTGTGTCACGTGACAAACGTTTGAAAAAAGGCATTTTTATTTATGGATTTTTGAATAAATTATTTATTATTTTCAAATTTCGTTGTTAAATAACCTTTTTTAGACTCTTAATATACACCGATTACAATAATTCACAATTTATTTTTCGCATTGTCAAATAGCCTATTATACACTATGATAACCCAATGCAACATGACCGCGTGGTTAGAAACGCTTCGCTTCTTAATCGATGATTGCGGATTCAAACCCAGGCAAGTTCTACTTGTTTATAGTATAACTTAAAATTAAAATTTGATGTAGGCAACATTCAAGGTCATACATTTTTATTGGTGTAAACACCATTGACCTTCAAAAATAAAAACTAAACTAACCTATATAAAATATAAAATCAATTTTTTATTAATTAAATAATAAATGAAATTAAGACATAACTAAGATAAAAATAAACGTATAGTACGACACAACTTAGATGTCGCATCGGTAAAATTCGTAAAACCGATCACATCCGAATTCAGTACGCTATCCCAAATTATAAATATTTATTTCTGATGCGAATATGATCTTTGCCCAAACGTAATAACTTGTAATATCATATGACATAATATATTCGTCAATTTGGCGCGTCGATTTACATACACTTGCTTTTTCTGACGCGTGAATCTATAGCGACGAATCGCGTCGAATGGCGCGATAGAGAGCTATTTCTATTGATTGTGTAAATCGGCAGTAATCGGTTTTATTTTCATTCCATTGCATTTTCCAATGCTACATCTCATTTGTGTTGTACTATAATTTAAAATTTTAAAGTGAAGTGATTAGATGAGGTTTGATTGTGAGGGCGTACGTACCGGTTTTTCGGTCAAGTTATAATAGTAATCCAGCAGAAAGCCGACGTCTGAGTAATCCACGTGACGCGAAATGCTCGTCAACAGTACCAGGCACTGCAGGTCGCGCTCGTCGCTGACCACACCCAAGTGTGTGCTCAGTAAATCCACTAGACGATGACTGTTAACAGAGATAAATAACACGTTATAAAAGTCAACAAACAACAACAACAGCCTGTAAATTCCCACTGCTGGGCTAAAGGCCTCCTCTCCCTTTGAGGAGAACGCTGTTCCAATGCGGGTTGATGGAATACACATGTGGCAGAATTTCTATGAAATTTGTCACATGCAGCTTCCTCACGATGTTTTCATTCACCGCTGCAGCACGAGATGAATTATAAAGACAAATTAAGCACATGAAACAGTGGTGTTTCCCTGGGTTTGAACCCGCAATCATCGGTTAAGATGCACGCGTTCTAACCACTGGGCCATCTCGAGTCGTTCTACTTAGTTCTTTCATACATACATACTAATTAACCCTTTATGTGTTGAAATATTTTTGTGGCTGATTAAAGTTATGTAATAATGGAAATTGTGTTCAATTATAAATAAATAAAGATCTGTAAAGGTTAGTCATTCGTGTTATATATTTTTTTTATTTAATTAATCGTATGGTTTGTTAGAACATTGAAAACATTTACTTGATACAATTAGATGACTTGGCCAGCAAGGCGCACGCTTTCTGAAGGTGTCTCTTCATGTTATGACGCGTGATCCCGGCGAGGAACTCCCACGGGAGTGGATCTTCGGTTACGAGGGCGTCGTACTTACGAATGCGATCTATTAAAAGTTGCTGTATGAGAGTCACTACTTGTTCTTGAATCTGTAACAGGTATATTCTACTAGTAAAGCAAAACTATTTTACGTAAATAATTACAGTCAGTTATAGGACGACACAACTTAGATGTCGCATCGGCAAAATTCGTAAAACCGATCACATCCGAATTGAGTACGCTATCCCAAATTATCAAAAATTATTTCTGATGTGAATATGATCTTTACACAAACGTAATAACTTGTAATATCATATGACCTAATATATTCGTCAATTGGACGCGACGATTTACATGCACTTGCTTTTTCTGACGCGTGAAACTATAGCGACCAATAGCGTCGAATGGCGCGATAGGGAGCTATTTCTATTGGTTGTGTAAATCGGCAGTAATCGGTTTTATTTTCATTCCATTGCATTTTCCGATGCTACATCTAATTTGTGTCGTACTATAAAGTCGTTGCTACATTGTATTCCTTCTCTTCTTCTTCTTTTCCTTCTAGGTTCAAGAAATTAATAACCATATTCCTTAATTCGTACACTTCAAATACTTTGTTCAACAATGCGCCCATATACGCACCTTGGTCTCCGGATCGGATAGGCGGTGCATGGGCCCTGCGAGGAAGGCATCGAGCGCGGCGTGGTGGGCGGCGCTCGCAGCCAGTTCGCCCAGCGCGCCCACCGCACTCACACGCACCACGATGCTGGCGTCGCGGCACAGGCCCACTAACATCTGCGCACACGCTATCGTCTCACACACACAACGACATGACGCTGCATAATTACAATTTAAGCGAGTTTCCTGCCGTTTCTTCTCGCTTGAAGCTGCTTTCCGAAACGGTGATCGTATTTAATAGGCTATTTGGCTGGTTTTTAAAATCCATTTTACATTATTTAGTAGAAGTTAAGGACTCCAGTAAAAGTTGTTTTTTTTTATTTCTAGTACATATTTGCCGAAAAATATCATTCCTATCATTCCAAATTTAAATAGCGCGAAAAATGCTACTCGGACAATATGGCGCTGCAATGGGGTCGGTGGCGTCACTTTCCTGTATTTTAATCTGTGGTACATATAGTAGAAAAGCAAGGTTTACAAGAAATTGACTTCATCATAAGCTCGGCCATTTAGGAGCATTTTGTATCACGTGACAAACGTTTAAAAAAAGGCATTTTTATTTATGGATTTTTGAATGAATTAAGTATTATTTTCAACTTTCGTTAGTAAATAGCCATTTTTAAACTCATAATATACACGGATTACAATAATTCACAATTTATTTTTCGCATTGTCAAATAGCCTATTATTGACGATTCCGAAACGCTTCATTGTGAAGTTTACTTAAATAAAATTGATTTCATTTGAAAAAGTGTCTGTGCGAGAATCACGAGTGACCCGATAGAAAATTAGACTGAAACTGCGATATAACTCAGTGGAGTTTCGTGACCCACTCGAAAATTAGACATAAGACTGCGATATAACTCAGTGCATAATGGAGTGCGCACTGACCGCGTAGTCGGAGTCCCGGGGCGTGCGGCCGTCGCGCAGCGTGTCGGCGAGCAAGCGGTGCAGGAGCCCTGCGGCCGCCCGGCGCACCACGGCGCGCTCGTCGCACACGCAGCGCGCGCCCACGGCCGCCAGCCGAGACACCGCGCCCGCGCCGTTCAACTCCTGCCGCCGACATTGTTACGACTGTAGTGACTCCACTACTTCCGTCACAACCTCGATGACTGACTCAACTCAACTCAACTCAACTCAAATTTAAATAAAACTAATTATAACGGATGGATCGCGTATATTAATTATTTTTAAACATCCCGACGTTTCGAGCACTTTGCCTACCCGTGACCACGAACACTGCAAAGTGCTCGAAACGTCGGGATTTTAAAAATAATTAATATACGCGATTCATCCGTTATAATTAGTTTTATTTAAATGTGTAATAATCGCGAAAATTTAAGTCAACTCAAATTCCTTTATTCAATATAGAAGCATTATTCTTACTTATTGATTGTCAAATAAACACTACCACCGGTTCGGAAAAAGGAACGTGCTCCGTGACGGTACGCCACTCTTGAAGTCCCGGGTTCGATCCCGGGCCGAGTCGATGTAGAAAATGTTCATTTCTATGTTGTTTTGGGTCTGGGTGTTTGTGGCACCATCGTTGTCAAACGCTTTAGCTACTTACATTGGGATCAGAGTAAAATTCAAAAAAAATCAATATGTGTTTTGTTTTATATATTTTTCGATTGTTCCATTATTTTAATCGTTATTTCAACACGCACGAACTGTAAACACACTTTCGTCTTTACTCTATAGTTTAAAACTTTACGTGATAGTTTATAAGTAGCGAAATTGATATGATATTTATACATCGAAATTTTATATTGAAATAACAATTAAAACGAACGCAATCGAAAAATATAAAAAAAAAAACACATAGCGTCTTTTACAGAAGCAACGACGATATATGAAGTTGTCGACTATTTAAAAAACAAAACTCTAGAGTCGAAGAGCTTTATGGTACGCGCAAGTGACCTTGATGGCTTCTTTCATGGCGGGATGCTCGGAGGCGAGGCAGTCTGCGAGCAGCACCAGCGCGCGCATGCGCAGCGTGCTGGACACGTCGTGCACGCGCTCGTACACGGCGCGCAGTACCTCAGCGTGCGCGATCGTGTGCGTGCGCTGACGCAGCAGCCCGGCTACCTCCTCCTCCGATTCGTCCTGTCATTACATTTGTGGTAATGTGCGTAAACACGTACTTATACAGAGGAAATAAAAGTACTCACGCTAACAGTCCAGTACACGTATATTAGTCACAGTTCACAAAACACACAAGAAAGTTCAAAAGGTCAATAGAAGATAGACAGAATAGAATATAGACAGTCACACATAGAAATATAGCACAACACAATAACTTAGGAACTCAGGAAATATAAAGTGATGAGAAACAAAGCAAATCGCATCGAACGTTAAAGCCGACTCTGTATGTGACTTTGTTCCGCAGTAGTCGGTAGTCGGAGAATGATATCCGAACGCCGTATACTACGGGTTTCGCCCGAGTATGCTTGTGAATTAATTATTTATATATATTTTATTATTTAATACAAATTATAATGTGTATGTATGTATGTATTAGTGAAATGTGTAAGATGTTTATAATATTAATACATAAATAAATATTAAATAAAATATTATATTATGTTTATGTAAAGTGTAATAAATAAAATAAACTAAATAAATGTAATAATTCGCCTACACATTCTATTATTTCATTCTTATTATTTGAATTTCAAATCAGCCACGTATAGTACGACACAACTTAGATGTAGCATCGGCAAAATTCGTAAAACCGATCACATCCGAATTGAGTACGCTATGCCAAATTATCAATATTTATTTTTCATGCGAATATGATCTTTGCATAAACGTAATAACTTGTAATATCATATGACCTAATATATTCGTCAATTTGACGCGTCGATTTACATGCACTTGCTTTCTCTGACGCGTGAATCTATAGCGACGAATAGCGTCGAATGGCGCGATAGGGAGCTATTTCTATTGGTCGTGTAAATCGGCGGTAATCGGTTTTATTTTCATTCCATTGCATTTTCCGATGCTACATCTAATTTGTGTCATACTGTAATATGTCATTTTTATTATATTTCTCTTGTTCCAAACATTTTCTATAAGATTTAGAACAAATTAATTGAATATTTATGAATTGTAATTGTATACATTAATAACATTACATTGTCTGTAGGTAAATTTTGATTGCTCTTAATTTCAGGTGTTGAAGTTCCTGGTTGTAGTTCCAAATTATTTTCGTCTTGTGGTATGGCATTATCTTCTTGCACGTTTTGGGTGGGCTCCTCAGTCGTTTCTATAAAAAAAGTAAGATAACCAATAAATCAGTCAGATATTAGAAACAAATGAAAAACAAAAAAGAATAATATGTTACATACAAAATTACAAATACATACAAGATAATGAGTTTAAATTTATTTACATACCTATATTTGATTTTAAAATCTTAACAAAGCAATAAATGTAATCATCACTAACTCATCATTTATCTCAAATGAAACTTATAACAACTATAACAATATTTGTACTTTTACCGATTGAAAACTATTCATTTATTATATATATCATTCGTTAGGATTTACCGGCATTAGTGGACCCGGGCAAGGAAGACACCTTTTCTTTTTCAGTGGAAAGATCAGGTGTTGACAAATCAGGATCGTTATTTAAAAGCTTAGCCAGCATTTCCTACAAAAATAAACAATTAGAAACACATTGAATACATTTTTTTTGTGTCACTTATTATAAAATATTTGTTTGTTAAAAGTTTAACATACCAATGCAATCTGTCTATGAGGTACTTTTGCAGTTGTTGATAACTTAAGTAGCCATTTTACGTAATTGGCATAAGATTTGCGAGGCAAGAGACTCATAAGGCCCACAACAAGCGATACACGAGCGGAACGAACCTCAGCTTTTTCCTAAATCAAAATTATAACTATTAAAAAAAAAGTATAATTTTATACATAGAGTTTTTAAAATGTTATCATGATATGACTTGGAAATAAAAACATTCTAGCACTTCAGATTAATAAACATGAACAAATAAAAAAAATTAAACTAAAAGCCTATAAATATTAATTGTCAGAAAACTTACAAGTCCATCTAAAGTGTAGCAAAGATGTTCTAGAAGGACTATATAACCGGGCAAAGCAGCTTTTCCAAATTTTGTCAACAATAAACCTGAATATGTTACATATGACGCTCTGACCACATTCTGAGGAAAAAGTAAACAAAAACACATTGAACACATTATAAGAACTTATACAATAGCTAAATAAAGATAATTCCTATAATGATATGATAATTTTTTTAAGGTAACAAAATTAAAATGTTAAACTTTGTAGTAGGTGGTAGGTGCATGTGCATTTTGGTAGTTAACATCCATCATTTATTCTTGAACTAATCAGCTATGTTTAGTATTGTTGTTTTATTTTAAAGGATAGGTGCGAGTGAGAATACAAAAGGGATATAACATCTTAGCTCTCAAATAATGATGCATTTGTGATGAGCACAATGGTTAATACTTATAAAAAAGTACCAATCTCTATAGCCAGTGGTGACTATGGAGGCTTATACCAATAAGAAATCAAAAAATTAATATTTCACTTGAATAATTCATTACTTACATTGGCATGCCGACAGTCTACAGATGCTGCAATGAACTTTGGCAGTAGACATTTGAAAAGTAATTGTATGGCTGCAGCATTTGGTTCACCATTGGCCTCACAAACCAGTACATCAATCATTTCATATATAACACCAGATAGCTTGGCCAGTTCTATTTTATCTAGATAAATAATATTTACAATTTGGTAGGTATTTCCAGTAGACAGCAAGTAGCAATATTAATTACAATTATGTAATGTATGAGTATAACATTCAATAAGAAATTTCACAATTCTTTATATATAATAGCCATATTCAATTTAATATGATTTGCAACAAAATTAACCTTGACAATGAATAAACTAAATTGACTAGAGGCAAACTTATGTATCTTAAATTATATTTAATCCATAAATGATATAATTAACATATAGTTTACTGTACCTATGTTTAATTTGTTGACTATGGCACCTCCTGTTATATCCACTAAATTGCTCACAATGTCCTCAAAATTCATATCACTTGAGGTCAAATGTAAGTTTTGAATAATTTGCCGTAAGTCATTTACGAAATAACCCAGTTCTTTAATGACAGAATTTACCTCACAAGTAAGCTCTTTTGCATTGAAGTAATTTTCTTCATTGTCACACATAGCCTTCGGATAGCTCAGACAAACCAATGAGTGTGTAAAAAGTTGTGAGTGATAAATGTGGTATGCCTTGTATCCAGGAATGCAGAGTAACTTATAATATAAGCGAGATGCATGTATAGCATTATTTCGGTGTTCTCTCGATACTACATTTTTACCGCCAAAGTCAATGTAGTAAGCTAATAGCGCTAGTAAGTGTTGGTGTTTAATTTGATGTGACAAAACAGTCCAAGATCTTTCTTCTTCATTATCTAAATTTGTGTTAAGCCATGCATCTATTGCATTCATAGTACTCTGAAATATACATTTTATGTCGACATATTCCAACGAATTTTCATAATCCGCAGGAATTTCGCTAAATTCTAAGAATTCAGATTCATATATAGCTTGTACCCATTCTTCAATCAAATTATCTAAATGAAGTTTATTTAATTCCCTCAAAACTTCCTCCATTTTTGACAAAGCGTGATATAAAGTTACTTTTTTAAAAATCCATCACAAAGAACTTTTATTAATATAATGTTATTAATATAATAATGTCAAACTTTCCGGTAATGTAAACAAGACAATTTACACTTTACAAGCTCTTTCCAATAAACATGACAATTTTTATTGACATCTGTCTGCTGTCAGTCCTCATTGCCAGTTATTAGTTTGAAGTCGTTGAGCTTACCATATATTTTTTCAGTAAATTATTAACATTAAGCTTTTAAACACAAACAAATATTTTTATTGAATTTAAAAAAATCTATTTGAGTAGATTATTTCATGAAAAAATAAATATGATTAATGAAATAAAAATCGGGAATGATATATTAATTTTCAAAATCTAAACTGTTAATGAATACGTTAAGTGATTGTATATTCCTAAATCAAATAATAGTTAGCTAATATTAAGATTTTCTTATGTTTTCTTTAAAATAGTATTTTATTTAGCAATACTATTTAAAAAACTATTCGTTATACGATTAACATTACGGTTTAATTTTACAACCCGATTAATGACATTAGTGGTACAGACTATATTAAACAGAATATTATTAAATGTCACAATTTTCAATTGACAGAAAATATATTTATAAATTTAAAGGTTCGATTAAATCTTTTCATTTTCAGTGGAAGTTCATAAATATTCAACCAAATATTACATTAAAACGATCAAAAATAATGGCAGCCAAAAAGCCTGTTTCATGGTTTTTAACAGAAAGAGGTCGAAAATTTTCTTTTGCCGTTGTAACAGGTACTGGAATGGCTCTTACCGCTGCACGCTTTAGCCCTCATACCTTTTTATTAGGAAAATATAAGGATTTTGTACATTATTATAGGTAAATACTTTTTTTTATTTCTCAACATTTACAACAGTTATTTTTTGTATTTTTCTGAGGCATAAATCTTTTAATATATTATGCCTTTAACAGTAATGGAAAGCCAGCAGAACTCACAAGTGAACTTCAAAAGAAATACGAAAAATGTTTAGATATGCTATCAATATCGGAAGTACATAGAAAATTATTTGAACCATTTTGTGTTTTTGGATATGACCTGTTCCATGCAGGTAAATTAAATATGGTTACAATATAAGTGGAAATTGATTAGTGACAAGCTTTAACAGTGATTTTGTTATTACAGGATGTACTAATTCAAGGTTTGGCGCTCTTGTTGGTATTCCAATAAACTTTACATATAAATCATTAAGTGATGTTGAACAACAAAATATACAGGTTCTTTTGTTCAATAAGCTTGTAGTATTCATTTTTTGAATAAATACTAATAATTCTTTATTTAAATTTCAGGTCAATCAAAAGACATTGGATTTATCATCTGAAATTGGCAAAAAATTAGGGGAATCACTGATATTACCGGACACAGTTCAAGAATTTGCTATCTGTAGAGAGATGCTAATGACTCAAAATAACAAAATAATGTTTGAATCGACTTATCCATTTGTGTGCATATTCTTAGTATATAATTTGTCTCAGTATATGAATAGAAGACTAAACTTATATGCGGCACCATTAAATGCTAGAGCAATTATGTATTCAATAGTTGGATTATTTGGTTTAGGTTCATACTTCCTTATGAAGGATATGACAGAAATTCATTATGAAACAGAGGTTGATAAAAAGTTATGTGAAATGGGCCCCAGTTTTATAGAAAGTGGTGTTATATTTTATGAAAAATTATTACAAAGAAATCAAGCCTTAAGAGAATTAATGGGCAAAGAAGGTGAAAAAAAATACAGTAAACTTGGCAATGAAAATTATGGTGTTCGGCAACCACATGTAGCACTAATACATAGAAAACAATTCTTTGATCTGAAATTAAAAGAGTATCAAGAAAAAAATGAACAAAATTTGGAAAATAATCCAAACTCTGTTTAGCTATAACACACAAAGTTATAAATGTTCAATACAAAAACAAGGTGCTACTATGCATTGACTGTATGTATTCTGATTGTAGTTAAAATGTAAATAATAAGCATAAATGATTTATTGTCTATTGTAGAAAACTAAAAATTTAGTAATGTTTTAAGAAAACTAATTACTATTTAATATAAAATCATTACAAAGACTTTTCCTATCTTTTCCTTTTCTCAAGTCCTTTATGATCCTAAAAAAAAAAAGAATTTAATAGCATGTTAGATTATATAATATATTTTAATCTAATTAAATACAAGGCACAATCTCATTTAATCAAATTGATAATAGAGAATCTATAGCTGTTGCAATATGCAACACGACAGCATTTGCTGCATCTGATCATCTCATAAAAGTTACTTTCTCAAGAAAAGTTTTTTAGTTAACCAGGTAAGTGCTAACGACACTATACTTAAATAAAGTTAATTAAATTGGCGCCATCGTTATTTGAGTTTTAATAGATTAATATATTTAGTACTTTTTTTTGATTAATTAAGGAAACATTAATATAAACTCAAGTTTGAAAATGGTGTATATATTTTTTTCTTTTACACATTTGAATTTTGACAATATTCGAAGTCAGATCCTCAACACCTATTGCTTGGTGTTGTCAGGTTATATTGAAACGTTGGACTCGAAAGTGAGTAATTTAAATCAAAATAAATAAATGAAAAAGACTATATCCACTGTATGTAGGTTTGTTAATATATACTCTTAATTTGCAAATATTATTATTCTTATATTATATTTGAATTGAATTATCGTAATTAACACTGAAAACATATCAAATAATCGGCAGGTATTAAGGTATTACATTTGAGAATAATCTAGATAAGTGAATATACCAACAAGTTATATTTATAGGACAATTTTCTGAACCAAATAAACAATATATTGATAAATTTTATTTTTCAAATCAGGTAATTTATTTTCCCTTTTTCCTAAAAACTTTAGATAATTACTACATGTTCTATTTTGAATCTCTACTTATGATTGATGAATTTCATTTATTTATTGTTTGATTTTATTTTTAGGTTTTACCTCCACATGTTTCAAATTAAAAAAAAACACAACGATTTAAATCTTTGAAAAAACTAACTAACATTAATAAAATTTTATAATTTAATTTGACAATTTTTATAGAATACTTTATGTTGAATAAAAAATCATAAAACGGTTCAATAAAAATGTGGTATTTTTCATTACCATGGAACAAATGGTAAATTAATAGGAACGCGATTCGTTCTAAGCGCTCTATCTGCCTTTTTATCTTATACATACCGTTTTGTATATATTCTGTGTGTAAAAAAAATGTAGTTTATAAATATTTATTTCAATATTTATAAGTGATTAATATAACGATAAACTGAGTAGAAGTATATTTAATGACAATGCTATGTTTTTCTAATAGATTTATATTTTTATTGTATATTTTTAATTTGTTAAATATTATA
This sequence comes from Vanessa cardui, assembly GCF_905220365.1. Taxonomy (NCBI): domain Eukaryota; kingdom Metazoa; phylum Arthropoda; class Insecta; order Lepidoptera; family Nymphalidae; genus Vanessa; species Vanessa cardui. The sequence continues at coordinate 4,829,253 of NC_061130.1, read as the reverse complement.
TCATTTCAAAATAGTTAACGTTTTTTTTGTAATTGTCACTTAAAATACATATGGGTATATAAGTTCATGTGAAAATTGAAATGTCAGTGTCACATTTAACATTGATGTTGAACACTGAACTACATTAATATACGACGATACGTGATGAAAGAAAAGTAAAAGTGTTTTTGATGTTCAATAGTTTAATTTATATATTCGTTAAATATATTTGTGCTTTATCAAGAAAAGTCAAGTTTGGTTTTAATATTTTTCTTCGTAGTAATCTTTTGTAGTCGGGCTATTATAAATTAATGTTTGTTTGTTAAAAAAACACTAACCAAAGGGACACAGCCATTGTGTTGAATTGTATAACTTAGCGACAAAATGTGTGGAGGGTTTACTTGTTCTAAGAACGCTTTGATCGCCCTTAATATTCTCTATGTGGTAAGTGTTACCTTTTGTTTGTTCAATTGAATATAAATATTATCGTGTTTTGATAATTTTAAACCCTAACAGGTGGTTGCTTCTATACTCATATCAGTGGCAGTGTATGGGCAGGCGTCGTCACTGGTTACCAATTTACCCATTGTGGGTGGTATTTTAGCATGTGGAGTGTTTCTCATCTTAATATCTCTTTTGGGATTGGCTGGAGCAGTGAAGCATCATCAAGTTATGCTTTTCTTTGTATCCTTTATAAATGAGTTAACAATTCATAAATTGAAACTGAGAAGCTACATTATTAATGTATTTGAAATACATTTAGTATTTTACCAAAAACTTATATTTAAAACATAAGCGTTTAGTAAGAAAAATAAAAAAGGTCTTAATGTTTGTGAGTTTTTCTGTTTATTCTTAATATTAATACTATAATTGATCATACCTATGCTATAAATTTCCTTAATGTTACTCTAAAGTATATGGTTATTCTTTTCCTGCTGTTTTTGGTGCAATTCTCAGTGGCTTGTGCCTGCCTAGCTGTTAATTCTGATCAGCAAGAGATGTTAGCTCAACAGGTGAATATTTATATTATGAAGTCAGTTAAAAACTAAATAATCTTAATCAAATTTTTATTTGGCGATTTTTGTATTTTATATTTCTGTTTAATTATATTATTTATTATTCAGGGATGGAATAAAGTAAATCTAGAAGTGAAAGAACAAGTCCAGGAAAGGTTCCAGTGTTGCAGCTTCCAAAGCAGGATAATGCCACCAAACACCACAGTAGACTACCCGTCTTGCAGTTTAGTGGATGTAAGATATTAATAATGTATTTAGTTAACTCATTGTTAATTAAATAGTGCTGGCAAGATATGAACATATGTTTGCTTTAAATAATCTCTAGCAAATATAATGTTTAAAGTAAATACTGAGTTGAAACAAATGCACAGATTTATGTAAAATGAGTTAAAATTAATCTTTTTTTTCTTCACAGTATTATTCTTTTATGTGTATTGTATTTTAATTTTATTATTGATTATATAGCATAAGTTATGTATATAATTTGATTCACAGAGGATTTGCTGCAAGGATCAGGAGATATCACTTGATTGTCAGTGTCAGCCATGTATGGAAAAATTAAAGGAGACAATAGACTATGCCTTCAAACTTTGCGGTGGTATCGGACTCTTCTTCAGTTTCACAGAGGTATTTAGTTTATTATATTACGAGAATACCACAGCAACTTTACATTTATCAATGACACGAGTATAAGATAATGCTATGATGTAAATAATGCAGAGATCACTAAGTGACATATTTGCCACTTTGTTATCAGCATTAGAGTTTTTATTTGTAATTATTATTGACGTCATTAACAATTCATAATGATATGGTTTATTGTAATATAAAAGTAGTAGTATATTTTACATTACAATACACATTTTTTTAAACTAGATAGTTTGCAAGATTCTATATCTAAATAATGATACAAAACTATATTGTAATAATGAACTAAGAATCTCTAATAAAAATACTATTAAATGGTTTGGTTTATACTAAGTATGGGAAGTGATATTGACCAATTTTTTAGTGAGAGACCTATCTTAAAGTGTAAATATGAAGTGTGTTCTTAATCTTTCTATCTAAGTAACATTCAACACAACAAAAAATCATTCATTTTAGGTAATTTTGAAAATTATTTGTTCCATTAATAAAATAAAATTAAGGATTAATAATAAAAAAGGAATGCCTACCTGAAATATTTTCAAAGTTCCATGCAGCTATCATTTTCTATAGCTAGGAACTTGGCTTTAGGAAAAAGAAAAACTATGCGAAATTTCTTTCAATTTCAATAAATTGAGTTCTCATATACCAAGGTCTATTGTTTTAAATATTTAAAGCTCAGTTGAGCAATCCTGAGATATTTGGTAATTGATTTTAGGTTAGAAATATAACTGAGTGATAATACAATTGCATATAATTTGAATGATTGTTAATTTGTAAGTATAAACAAATGGTAACTATATAAATAGTAAATGTGACTTTATACTTCATAGCATTCAATTCTTTAAGATGTAATACACTTTGATAAAAAACAATCAACCTATCTAATTAGGTAATTCATATTGTTTTACTGTACATTAATATTGTGTTATTAATTTTACTAACATCACCATAAATGTATGTGCACCATATTGTGACTAACAAAACGGCGGTTACTTTACAGTTTCTGGGTGTGTGGTTGACAGTAAGGTATCGTAACCAAAAGGACCCGCGGGCTAACCCCAGTGCATTTCTCTGAATGCTCTAAGGATTAAATGATTAAAGGTGGTTTGGTTCAGTGCATGTATGATTGTTAATAGCATGCGTTATATTTAAGCATGTTTGATACACATGGCTTGTCGATGAGACACTTGAACTAAAATTTGCATGACTTTGCACTTTCTTTGTTAGTATTTGAGTAAATATTTCACTCAACTGTTGTATTAATGCTATACAAATATTAAGATTATTGATGATTATACATGAAAATAAGATAAAAAAAAAAAAACTATATACATTTAAATAGAATTAAAAATACGTGATTGTAAAAGATGTTCGAGAAGCTTTAAATTTACTGTGATTTTTATAAAGTAGTGAGACATTTACGGAACTCTAATTTGAAATATTTTTGCTGCAATGTAAGTGCACGCTCTTGTACTACACGCTCGAATTATTTTAGTACGGATTATAATGGTCGTTGCTTATTTCATCACGCCTCTTATATCCACCTGTAGTATAATTTAAATATTAACGCAATATGTAACATTGCATGAATAATTGTTTTTTTTTTAAGGCATATATCTTATATATCTCTATGTAATAGCTTATATAAATATTTTTAAGTAAATGTTTCTTATTTTAGTTTTATGATATCTTTATTTAAATCTATGTCAGTGTGATTCAATCTTCTTGAATACGCGACTCCTTGACAAGTTATAAAAATCTGGCAACACCAAGAGCCTACAATAGAAGTATGTCAGTTATTTTAAAAACTACATACTTATTAAAGTTTGTTTCTATTAAGAACTTTATGTATTGGTAATTGATAAGTTTTGTTAGCCAAGATTTAGTCGCCTGATGTCAATGTGAAATAAGGGTGCGATAAATCTATTAACGAAATCACGCTACGCCAATGATGTTCTAGTAAACAGATATTTTATTAACGCGCAAAAAGTGAAGACTAGAAAACGTCCTAATTGGGACGTTTGCCTTTAGTCGTTTTACGTAGTAATACGTTATAATACATCATAATTACGTAGTAATACGTTTTGCGTAATTAAAACATCCAGTTATCCCTTTTACTTATTGTTTTTATCAAGCTATCCTTACTTGCAACGAAATGTAAAATAAACGGTCCTAGGCGCGGCACACTTTTTTCTGTTGTTTAGTATGGGTATAACATATCTGTTTATTAGAATGTCATTGCGCTACGCTTATTATTATTTTTATAGTAACCCACAGGTCGGAAGACACTGATCTGTGTTATAGAGTGAACCCTGGATTGATTTTATTTCATCCTTTTCTTACAAACATATTTTGATTGATTTAACTAGTTTATCAACGTGCCATATTTTCAATAATAGTTATTTTATCTTTTTTAATTTATTAAGATCCTATTTTTGTGTACACAATAAAACTTGAGGTATCTCATTGCCCTCAAGTGCTTTTCATATACATTAAAAGCATAAATAATTAATCTATTCAGAGTAATATTGAAAATGACGTCATATATTTGTTTTTATTCCTGTAACTTTGGTGTCAGAGCCTAGCGTACCGCCCGATGGACGCGCCTTACAAAAATACAAAATACTAAATTATTATTTATGTAATGATAACTTATAGGTATAAAATATTATCTGATGAACGAGTTTACGTATTCCCATTGCTTAGGTATTGGATGTAGTTTTTCAAATATTGCATCGTTTTACTAGGTTTTACTCAATGTAATTTTAAATCGTTTTAATTGATTGATTTGATTGTAATGTTATTAACATATAATTAAACAAATTGAGTTAAATTAATTTGTATATTATGTTATAATTTGTTGCTTTTATATTTTTGTGCTTTATATAAATTAAGAATACATTTTTAACTTATCATCTATTTGATGTTATTAATTTGTAATTCTTTCTAAAATACTAATTTTATTTTGTTATTACAGCTATTTGCAGTTTGGCTCGCCCGACGGTACCGCAATCAACCTGATCCCAATTACAAAGAACCTCACGCTATATTTCCGAGAAAGAACTATTTATATTGAATAATTTCTCAATCTTAGATGTAATTTAGTTTCTTTTTAGTTTCAATTAGCGAATAGTCAATTTCGAAATAATAGCATGATGTTAATTTCAATACAAAATAGTAGATTTATTGATAAAATTTTGATGTAAATATCCTATAAAGAATCTTAAGTATCTTAATCTACAAAAGACATTAATCTATATTTCAAAACATAAGATACGACCTTGTGTATTATTTCACGTGCTTAGTTACCTCGTAACTTGGTGAAGGCCAAATATTTCTCTAGAAAGTAGATACAACATATTTTCGCACACTCTGTGCTAACGTTTTATATTCATACGAGGCTTCGTTTTTCAAGTACTAGTCTGTACCTTTTTTTTTTTATAAATTGCGTAAGTCGCATGAAGACCTTTCTCGATATGAAATTTTAAATTAGATCTTTAGGAATATCAAGGTGAAATGTCAGTTTCGGAAATGATGCTCAAAGTCAGACGACCAATGATCTTTTAGTATATCGTCAAATTATGATTAAATACTGAAATTTAATTGTGCATTACCCGACCGACCAATATAAATTCAGATTAAAGTTACATTAGTTAATCTGATAATATTCAGCGTTTCAGAAACTGAAGTTTAGTATCTAAAAGTATCTATCTATTTTTGAGATAATATTACAGATTTCATGGTAGCAAAAATGTTTTGTGTTCAATTAATCTCGCTTTAAATTAGTCTGCGATTATGATTTTCTGTTTTGCCAGTGATAATATGGTCCTAAATATATTTTTAGCCAGTTGTATTTACAACTCTATCTTTATATAAATAAGGTGTGTTCTTGTGTAAGGTAAAATGTACTGGAAGTGTGAAATGAACTTAAAATAGTTATTCTATGCGAATTAAGTGTTTTATTGTTTTCATTAACTAGTCAATAATATAATGATTGAATGTTTATATACTCAGTTTTACATTAGCTTCTTACAAAGTGGAGGGTTGCCAGTCAAGAAAAATAGCGTCAAATCTGTTCTAAATTTAATTTTAATACAACTGCTTTTGGATCTAAAAGCGCGATCTTTCTTTGTAATTTCTTTGGTGTTAGGCATATTAAATAACATTTAAGTTATAATAGAATTTTATTTTATTCAATAATTTTCTTGGAAATCCTACTTTTATTCGATTAAATACTGGCAACCCAACAAAACAGTGATACTTTTTTTATTTTATGTTATAATTGATTAGTTAAAAAATCTCGTTTATACATTTTACACTTTTATTATTTGTAGCCTTGCTTGGTTCATTAGGATTATTTTTTTTTAAAACATATCATAATATGTAATTTAGTATAATTTATACGAACATTTTTTTTCTGTGAGCTTAATTTTTTATATACAATTTAATTCTCAAAACAGAGATAGTCATAAATAATTTCATTCATTATGTATTTTGGGTTTATATAAATACAAATTGCTTCCTTTGCGTGTCTCTTCTGCCGTCTGTTTTGCGGTTTTGGTAGAGTTAAAAATGATGTATACTTTCTGTATAATAATGTTAAACTGCATTCATATGTAAAGTTACTTCGAATAAAGAGTGTTAAGCATTACACGATTTTGTATTATTAATTATTATTCCCATTAAAATATACCTTAAATTTGGATTTTTCATATAAGTCAGTTGGCACTTACCTTTTATTTTATGACTTACTATGTACATATATCAAGTAATTATTCTCGTATTTAAATAATATTAAAAAGATGGTATAGTACAACACAACTTATATATCGCATCGGCCAAATTCGTAAAACCAATCACATCCGAATTAATTACGGTATCCCAAATTATCAGTATTTATTTCTTATGTGAATATGATCTTTACACAAACGTAATAACTTGTAATATCATCTGACCTAATATATTCGTCGATTTACATGCATTTGTTTTCTCGGGTTAAGCTGACGCGAGAATCTATAGCTACGAATAGCGTCGACTGGCGCGATAGGGAGCTATTTCTATTGGATGTATAAATCGTCAGTAATCGGTTTTATTGAATTTGCTGATGCTACATCTAAATTTTGTCGTACTATACTTATGTTAAAAAATTTAGACTGTCGATTTTAACATATTGGTCGATATATTTTTTTAAATTATTGTTAATGTAATATATTAATATTAAAATAGTAGAGTAGTGACGCGTTAATAATTTATTTTTGTAAGGCATTTGTTAGATCCGTGGATTCGCTTGCGTATAATTTAATTCGTGACAAAAAGCCTTGCACTGGTTTTTTGTTACCAGGAATCTAAGTATTTTAAGCTATAGATAAAGGTATTTAAATACTTAAAATTCAATTCCTCTCGGCGCGCACTCCTAACTTTACAAAAATATGATATGTAAATATCTTTAGGAATCCTGCATGTATGAGAGGTCTCGAAGCAGTGGTACAGTTTATAAACGGCAAATAATAATATTATTATTATTTAGGTAATTATGTTATCGTGCCATTGAAATGAAGTGTTATAAATTCGTTTTTTTTTTACAAAAATGGAATACATATTTCTTAAAAAAAGTAAAAATTAAGTCAAGTTACATACCACCAAAATCAGTTCTATGGTTTAGGTGTGAATTTGTAACAACATACAGAATTTTCTATGTTAATATTATTGGTACTGATAGATTAGAGGCATATCAATGGGTGTCGGATATATTAAGATAAACTGTATTGTTTATCTTATAATACGTTTTACACTGATAGTAAATAGATATCGTTCAGTAATCGTAAAACGGACCTTAACTTGTGTAGCGCCTGGAAAGTTACAGATAACAGTTAATCAGTTGACCCATTCAAATGTTTGCATTATTTTTTATGAATTGTAAAACTATTGTAGAAAAATTCAATTTAATTTAAAAGTTTAATTCAAAAATAAATCCATTTGAAAAGTCACAATGCGAACACAGAATGCATCTTAAGAGTAGTCAAAAAACGTAAAAAATTTTTAATCAAATTGAACTGATCAAAACTTTACAAAATTGTAAATAACAATATTGATTTAATAGATTTAGGAAGTATTATAACAATTCGATCATCTTCTCGTTGGCAACATACCTTTTTGATAAACGAATTGATATCTAAAAAGAGGTTTTAATACTTACAGTAAATATTAAACCAAAAATTGTAATTTTAAAGTTACAAATATAATCTATATGTTTCCTAATAAATATATAAATACAAATATACTTCGTATACTATTTCTTCAGAAACAGAACATATAGTTAAATAAAATGTAATAATGTAATGGCGTAGGTTATTGCCATGACGTTGTATAGGCGTATAAAATATTTAAACATTATAAATGATAAAATAAAATCAGATAACGATAGTCAATATATCTTGTTAGAACCGTAACGATACGACCGTGGTCTGCTGATTACGTTTTAGCCGTACTTATTAGTTATCATCACGCTGTGAACAATAAAAATACCTAATCATATAAATAAAAAAAAAATACTAAATTTATTTATTGTTCGTGGAAGTATCGAATTGTCGTTTTAAAAACCGTAAGCACAACTGCGCAAGCTTCCACGCATCCGCGCCCTAGTGGGTCTGGGCGGAAGAGCCCTCTAACAGTCGCGCAGCATTTGTCCCGATAGCTGCACATCGATCCGCCTACACAACTTTGTTACAGATAATCCAATTATATCTATTTATAGTAGTGCTAGTGTGTGCCAATAACGATGTCCTTCGATAATGACGAACTTCGCGACGAGTGAGTAATCTCTAATATTAACTTTCTTAAATCATCTCGTACGGATTCCGTTGCATTGATCTTCACACTTAAATGCAGTAATTTGACTATTTTCTATTCGTAAAAGAAAATCGATAAACAAAATGCACCAAGTACTAAGCTCGTGGGATTACGTAAAGTATTTTCACCATGACCTTGAATACGTTTGCAGGTGTGTTACAACGTCTTCAGAACTCGATTAATATAATGAAATCTTGGACAAAGGTGTTCATTCTGTAAACATAAACAGCTAAGGCGGTTGAGAGTGAAAACTAGGTGAACGTTATTCGACCTCTTCAAACCAGTAACCTAGTTTAATTGTAGATATAAAATGTAGGACAATGTTTGTACTTTGTCAAAAATTCTTGACAATAATCAATTACGATTTACTGAACGAAATATTTAGATTGGTAGGATCTGAATATGTATTTAATGACAATTGGCACAATTTTACCTAAAAGAGGTCTAAAAAGAAATGTTATAACAAAAGAGGTACGCTTAATGAGCAAAAACATAATATACCAAAACGTCTTTGTTACTCGAGATATTAACTCTTGTTTTTTGTCATATATTAAACTGGTATTTTCGTTATATAAATTCTTTCTTCCTAGAAAAACATTAAATAATTAAAAACAACACAACCGATGTCTGCGTTATACAACGTAACCCTTCCCAACGTTCCCTTTGTCTTGTAAGTAACGTATATTTCGCAGATATACGTAGGCAAACGTAATTTTAAACATTACAAACGCTTTAGACGAGGGGAATCTGTTAGAGGCGCAGGCTGTCGCAGGATGTCCGTTCCAATAAACGGATATGAAGTTGGGTTAGTTGGTTAACTGGCCGCTATACTTCTTTTTTATATGGTTATCAATGTTGGTTTTTACATCCTGTAACTAATGGTATGTGAAATAATTAAGTCACTCAATCTTGAAAATTCGAAACCTGTGAATGCAAAGAGCCGAGTTGGTTATTCGATAGATTGCTCGGTTTCCAACTGAAGACTGCGGTTTAAATTCAAGTTTTATGACGATAATTCGTCTCTTGCTCGGTGGTGGAAATCGACCTAACTGACATATAAATTTTAACCTTGATTTATGAAATTGGTTGAATGTTTTATGATAGCGGCAGTCACCCAGAAACTTTGATAGTCGGATGATAGGCCGAAAGGTCATATCCCCGTCTGTTCGGGTTATCGTAAATCCAACGATTTAATAAGATTCATTAATTTTTCTCGCCATAGCTTAAATCGAATAATTTGTGTTTTATTTATTGATAAATAAAAACATGAAGAAAAAACAATGTCATAATAGCAGGAGATACTCTCCTTTATAGAAATTAATTATTTCTTTTATTTTTTAATGATTTCGTTCCGTTTTTAATCATTTTCTTTGAATAAAACCAGAGTTTCTGCTATGATTTCATTAATCATAACGTATCTTCTAAATTAATTTACACTACTATATATATCTTCTAGTTTTTTCTTAGACTATTACAATGACTATTGATTATATTTAGAAAATTGTTTTCATTCCAATTACCATTCTTTAGAATTTAATTGAATATTGCATGTTAGTACTAATTGCTTCGTCAATTAAACGTTTGTTATTTGTTTTTTATAGCTTTTATTTCGCGTGTATAATAATTTTAAATTGTTTATAGCAATAATTTTTTCGATAACAATGATTTGTAAAATAAAGCATTCGTTGCCATAGGACTGAGATTTTATTTGTTTCGATAATCCTTCTGATCTGATCTTTGCGATAAAAAGTGATTGAACGTATAGAATAAGCGTAATAAAATCATTGCCCTATCAGCTCGCAACCTGCCTCCGCCCTACATAAAGGAAAAAATGTCATTACATCGAGATGATCCAGCCAAAAGACCTTCGAAGCTTTTTGTCCGTTTTTTGATTTATTGCCTTAATATACTACATACATAACTCTGATTGATGAATTTGTAAAAAGATATGTATATATTTTTTTATCATCGGCATACTGTCAGTTAAAGCTGGCATCATTTTGATTTTAAAAGTATTAAAAAAATGCCATCAAATCACAAAATTAAGATGATGTTTTGTATAAATTATTTTGTAATAAACTATTTTAATTATATGGATAGTTAGACAAGTTTAACGTTTAATTTCCATGGCAAGTAAATTTTGACAATCTGCGTTGAAACATCTTTTTTAATCCGTCGTTAAAGCTCACACACACAGTAAAAAAGAGCTTTTTATATATCTTGGTCCACAAACAAATCAATATGTATTAATAGTAGTTCTTAATTACTGGGAATATTTGACTGTTCCAGTATTATAGAATAATGGTTAGTTCGCAAATAACTAAACTAAATTCAATATTTATTATATTGAATTTATCTCTCTCTTACCTCTTTTCATCGATACTCCTTCGAAATGTGTTGTTCCTTAAATTAATAACTTTAAGTACCTAACTCCTAAAATAGCTTGGTACAGAACATTGATTTATTTATTTTGTAGCTGAAAATGATTACGGGAAGTCAAATTTTGGTGATATTCCGCCTGGGAAGTTAACGTCATTATACTTATATAGACGTATTTTTTTAACAACATGTACACTTAAACAAAAATCATAAAAAATAAGAACGGTAATTGAAATACGTACGTATCACACCGAGAGTTTAATTGAAACGGCTTATAAAACTAATAATACATAAACACAGTTTCATTTAGTAGCGATACATCTGTTTGTCTACTCAGACGCAAGCTTAAACTGACTGTATTTTATTTGCCTTTGGTAAGCTGAACTAGCGCTACGTTGTTACGTGTTATTTTATCGATAGTGAATATATATTATTTGTTCGACATAAGGTAAGTTTTAAATGATTTACTAGTTATAAAAATGTTCTGTGTTATTTGCGATATATATTTTATATGTTGTTTGAAAATTTGACATTTAATTGTTGTGTATCGCTTCATTGTAGTTAAAGTTTACGCAATAAATTTTGAAATTGCATTTAACTGTTAATCGATATCGTGTGTTTATTTCGTCAGTGATGTGATTTTTTTTTCATGAAACATGTGGATATAATAATATAAATAAGAGGATAATTTATAAGAGCAATATATATTTTTAAATCAAGCTTTTCAAAATTAATAAAGCGATTGATATATTTTATTACATTTTAAAAGTAGAAATGAATGTTTGTTTCCAATATCTGCCCTACTATATAGTATGCTGCCCTTTCATTTCTGCTCGTATATTGATGAAGTATACACTCGATGACCTTGATAGAATGTTTGCTAACATCAGCAATATGTACATGTTTTTGTTACATAATATATTCTTATCGCATGTTTTGTAAACAGTAATTCATCGCAATTCTTTAATCGATAAAGTAATTTTGTTACATACGTCATTTATATTTCAAACAAAATATAAACTTTTTGCTTGCAATTAAATCAGAGCATAGGGGAATATATCTTTTATATTTGATGTGATAAATAGCTTAATAAACTGATGTTATCAAGTGTTATTAAACGATACTTGGATATATTCGTTTTTATTATAATCGAATACTTGTAATACAACATAAATGGCTAACTATAAATAAAGTAATTATTGATTTTTAGTACTTGTTTAATTCGTAATATGTATCACACGAAGTAGAGCTTTTCTTATGTTAAGTTGAATTCAATACCCAACTTTGTGGCTATGAAGGATTATTTTTTACTTTTTATTTCATTATTGCCAGCCAGTCAAACCGGTGTCCACAATGCCTCAGACCCATACATTGAATGGGCGCTCTAATCACAATGGCTGTGTACAGAAGAACGAAGGGCATTCATCGGACCATCAGAACGGTTATCACAGACCACACAGGAAGATTTTTGATAACGACGACGAATTTCAGGGAAATGGATCAGAAGTTGTTGAAGTAGACGACAATTCTGTTAGGTTGTTCATAATATTATTTTAAAATAAATTGGTGTAGGAAACGGTAAGACTAATATAAGTCGGTATAAGCTTAGGCAACTCGGCAGCAAATCGGCGCGGCCCTGGCAGTACTCCATCGTCAGGATAGATAACGCGAAAACATCGCGATTAAGTCTTTACTTTGTTCAATCACGATATACGATAATACGATTATGACGAATTAGCTTTCATTTAAGATTATAAAATATTTAACTATAATCAAATAAAATTAAGTATAAAAATATAGGATATTAAAATTGTGATTGAATGACATAAAGTTAATGTTAGTTTTTTTATTGGGATTCAAATTACACAAAACTCGCACGAAAGCATTTGATACGTAGGTTGTATTGAAAAACAATGGACGCTAAACTTTAGAGTAAAATAAATGTTAGTAATATCGCGTGATATTTTATCGAAGAAAGATATTGTACTTAAATGAAGCAAATATTCGTTTTTTAAATTTTGCGAAGTTTAGGTAATCTAGACCTATTTTTTTTAAGCTTGTGCATACTATGCTTTAATATCATTGCATGTTGTCAATCATATGTCTCTGCTTATATGCGATAAACTCATAGATATGTTTATAGCTTAATAAATAATTTTATTTATTTATTAATACTTAATACTTTTCTAAAATAAGTTGACTGGCATACTTTTATTCATTTATAATATACAAGTTGTCGCCTACGGTTTCGCTCGCGTTTTACGGGTTGTTTCATATATTAGGCAAAAAAGTAGTCCTTTCTTGGAGTTCCAGTTTGTTTCACGCCAAGTTTCATCAAATTCGGTTAATTGGTTTTAGTCGTGAAAGAGCGACATATAGACAGACAGACAGAGTAACTTTCACATTTATAATATTAATATACTTAGATTTATTTACCTCCGTGGTCGAGTAGTGTGTACACCGGTTTTCAAGGGTACGCCACTCCGAGGCCCCGGGTTCGATTCCCGGCAAAGTCATTATAGATTATCATTAGTTTTCTATGTTGTCTTGGGTCTGGGTGTTTGTGGTACCTTCGTTACTTCTGATTTTCCATAACACAAGTTCTTTAGCTACTTACCTTGGGATCAGAGTAATGTATGTGATGTTGTCTCATATTTATTATTATTTATTTATTATCAGCGCGCATCAGAGTGATGAGAGAGTGACGTCCGTGTGACAGATGTCTTAGTGTGGGTGAGACGAATAAGAGCTTGGTGTCTTGCAACATACAAACAGACCTGGTTATAATTGTTAAGTTTAAGGAAATAAATGTATACATAAATATTTCAATATGTCAATAAAATAAGAAGAATTACGATCTCTAATCGAAGTGCTTTCAAATGAAATATCTTGAACTAGCTTTGAGCTAGCTAGCTAGAAGGGCCATCAGATGGTAAGTGGTCACTCACGCCCATAGACATTGACGCCGTAAGGAGTATTAACCAAATGGTTAACGTATTAACCATGGCTACAAATGTAGCCATGGTTAATACGTCAAAATACGTCATTAGCCTCAGATTCTATGTCCTTTGTGTGCGAAGTAACACTGGCTCGTACGCCCTTCACACCGGAACACAACATACTAATCGGACAGACATTCCCGTAGGTAGACGATGTACTTAATTCCTATTCCTATTGAAATGAGTAGACAAACAGACAAACAGAGTTCGTTTTACATTTATTATATTAGTCTGACGTAACATTAAATATTTGTATTGTGAACACTTAATTGAAAACAAGATGATTTAATCTGACATCAATATTAATATTTATTATGTTTTAAACAATATTGTTTTTTGTTTAATAAACAACGAGTTTATAATTTTACTTAAAAGGTACTTATTATAATAAAAATGTTTATAAAATTCTTATACCAAAGTTTAAAACTTTTCATCAAAATTTATGTCGGTTATAAGATTTTCGTACCTTAATATTTTCTGGTGTGTTAATCGGAACTTATCTGTAACTTGTTTACTATTTCGTAGGTATCCCGATGGCACAGTGCGTCTGCGTAACCCGAATATCGAACTCATGGACCAAGACATTCTTTATCACCTGGCTCTGGGCAGCGGTTCTCATGACCTGGTGGAAATGTTTGGGGATGTTAAGGCAAGCTAATGATTAAATAATCTATTTAAATTTTTTCGGTGTTGCCATAAATATATGTATACTTATGCAAGTTGTTTTATGTACGTACGCACGTGTTTTTAACACGTTTAATGTTTCATGTCCAAAAAAGGGTGTTATTTTTTCAGGTTTTATGCATGTATGTATGTACTTATGTCAGTATCTTTATTTCGCCTGATCCGATGTACAGGATGTCGTTACTTCTTCACGAGTGGCAGTGGCTATAAATTATATTATTCATTAATTAATTCAGGACAGTCATGTTTTTACGTTTTTGTAAAATAAATGAATTTCTAAAAATGAAAGTGTAAACGTAATTTAAAATTGTAACATTGTGTTTTAGTTTGTTTGCATGGGCGGCACGCCAAAACGTATGGAGCAGTTCGCATACACAATCATGGCGGAAATTGGACACAAATTACCATGCGGCACCACGCTACAAGACATCAGCCAGTTCTCTTATAGATATTCCATGTATAAGGTCGGACCCGTGCTATCGATCAGCGTAAGTATTGAATAAATATAATAAACTAATATTATGCATTTCATATTTAATATTTATTAAATTGAACGCAGATCTTTTATTATTATTTTTTGTGGATTTTTGTGCCAAAAAGGCACAGATTATTTCGCCAATATCACGTGCGATGGAGAAGACACGATAGAGATTGATCGGTACGGTCGTGAATGCAGTTCTTATATGAGTTCAGGATTTAAGGTGATAACGAACTTTTTGTGACAACAAGTGACATTTCACACACAGATATTTTATATAATAATTTAACTTTTAAATACGTAGCCTATTTAAAACATAAAAATGTTTAAGGGATTGACAATATAACCCGAGGGCAACAAAATTGATTTTCACTCGGCTTGAGTTCAGATTAGTAGAATTCAATTAGGCTTTTAGAAGCAGCTGTGGCAGCTGTAGCAAGAATTTCGTCGTCTTCATTCGTTTTATCTCGTCTACGAGGATTTATTGTTCAATTAATATTCTTAACTGTCTATAAATAGTTTGAAGGTGGGCGTTGATTTTGAAACGTAAATTATCCACAATTATTTTTTGTAAATTATTAAAATCGGTGGTATTTGCAGCCTCATGGTCAACGGTTACCACAGTTCATAGACATTGGCGCTGTAAGAACTATTTACTTCTTAAAATAACAAATGCATAACCTACCTTGGGAACTGAGATGTTATATCCCATGCCTGAAACACAACCATAGCAAGTATTGCTGTTTGGCGGTAGAATATATAATATACAAATGAAATATTAATTAAATCCGCACTAAATCGATTGTACTATGATTTTTTTTTATTTTTTAATAGAGGGACAAATAGTCTACCTAAACAGTGGCCAGTACAAATCCAAGAAATTATTAGTATGTGACCATAAATGTCTCTCGTTCTTGCGATTAAAAATTGTCAGCTCAACTAAGTAGCTGAACAAGTAACGCGTGGGTGGTACCTACTACCTACCTAGTATATGTTATTTAATATTCAATTAGCAATGAGTTAATGCATCGTGCATGATGAACAGTAGTAGGTACCCCTGCATTAATGTTAGCAATGCGTTTCAATTGAGATGAAATAATAAATTGTGATCGTACCGGTGTTAAATGAGTTGAACCAGCTTTATTGAGATATATTGAAACAAATTGAGTAAGACGTAATTCTACTTCGTTATCAGATCTTGATAGAATTGTGAATAAAAGTTCACTGTTTATTTAAAATCATGGAATATAGAAAAATCCAATGATGTTCTAGTAAACAGATATGTTACTAACGCGCAAAAAGTGAAGACTAGAAAACGTCCTAATTGAGACGTTTGCCTTTAGTCGTTTGCCTTTAGATGTTTACAATCGGTGTTCAAAACATCTAGTTATCCCTTTTTCTTATTGTTTTTATCAAGCTATCCTTTTTACTTGTAACGAAATGTAAAATACACGGTCATCGGCGCGGCAAACTTTTTTCTGTTGTTTAGTATGGGTATAACATATCTGTTTATTAGAATATCAATGGAAAAATCTATCAAAAGAATGATATCATAACTGTCACAGTTATCACTAATTTCATATAAATTTACGATAATATTGATTATTTCGATAAAATCTGTGACAATCATTGTCTAAACATCTAAAGATAAACTTATTACAACGAATTCGCAATTTGAAAAAATTCACCTTGAGGAAAATAAAATCTATAAGAAAATTTTGCAAAAAATTCTTGATGGTTTTTGTGCAAGCTGGTCTGGGTATATACCATCTACCTATCACATATTATATTCTCAAACGGCAATATTTAGTATTGAACAGTTCCGGGTTGAGTAATAGTTATAAACTATAACTACAACCAAAAAGAACATAACATCTCAGCTCCCAAGGCTGGTGACGCATTTGTGATTTAAGAAATTAGTAAGATTTCTTATAGCGGTGGTGACCACTTACCATCAGGTGGCCTTTTGCCCGTCCGCCTACCTATAAAATATATAAAGTAAATTATAACTGGGCTTGAATATATTTTGATTTCGTTTAATTTTATCGATTTAGATCAATAGCTTTCTGTTCTGTTCATGTAGTCTGTTTGTGTTTTTGCATTTAAAAATGTATTTTTTACAGCACGGTATGGGCATCCCGTCTGTGGGCATCTTACTGCACGAGGTGATCAAACTTATGTACCACGCGAAGGTCCGAGACCCGGTCTTCTTCAGGATTGGCACGTGCGGAGGCATCGGCTACGAAGGTGGCACCGTAGTTATTTCTGAAGAAGCTGTCGACGGCGCACTTAAAAATGTCCTCGAACTGGTACGTATCCTAACATGTATTTGACGACCTCCATTGTTGAGTGGTGTCTACATCGGTTTTCATGGGTACGCCACGCTGAGGTCTCGGTTCGATTCCTGGCCGAGTCAATGTAGTTTTCTATGTTGTCTTGGGTTTTGGTGTTTGTGGTACCGTTGTTACTTTTGATTTCCATAACATAAGTGCTTCAGCTACTTAAATTGGGATCAGAGTAATGTATGTGATGTTGTCTCATGTATTTTTTTTAATATCAAACTTTAATGATTAAAGTTAAGCTTGCTTTTATACTTTTTAATGAATCCAAACAAAATTAGGCAAGACATTGCCATCGTAATTTGGTACACTGAAAGAACGACAAGAACTTACTTGGTCGGCCATCTGATGCTGTTTTTCCTCTGGACTTTTTGTGGCTTGATCGGTCATATCATCTGTCAGTTATGTATCACAAAATATATTTATAATTTTTTTTTTTTGTTAACCATACCTTTCATGGATTACTTGACAGTTGGAGGTCATTAATGTTTCTTTTCTTATTTGGATCACGTTACACGGAATGTAATGGGGTAAATCCTTTTTGCTCTAAACCACACTGTTTTTTTTATTATGATATATGATACTGATATAAGGTTTTAATACTTTCAATCGAGCCTCATTGGTTGTACATAAAAATGATAAAAGTACGTCGAACTGTTGGTCTACCGTCAGTCGTGTCGAATTGTCGACGCATCGGATTATAAGGATGCCCATGTTACTGAGATAATAATAATTATGAACTTTAATTTCTCAGCTGTATAAATCTCAAGGATTCGAAATTTAGGCAAATATTAGACTTCTGTTATATTATTACTGCTTTAATTCTGTAGTTGAAATTCAGGAGGATATCATTATTGTAAATTGTAGGCGTACCAATATAAACATATATGCCACCGTATATAATACTATTCAATTTTGTGTCGAAGTAATATTATATGCTACAAAGTGAATATAAAAATGCATAATTAGGTTAATTGGATAATGTACCGTTCCTAATAGCTTCATATAACTAAAAGCGGTAGGCTGTTATATAACTGACGACCTCGTTAGCTCATTCCAGCGCTGTCAAAGGCCATGTGGAATATGAAAGAATTTGAAAACTTTTGAAATTTCTTTCACAACTCAACGACGGATGAAATTACTAAAATAGACGTTAAAGAGACAAATTAAGCTTTATTCTGTAATTAAATTTCGCATACATTACGGTTTCTTTATAAATATATTCAACCGCATACCGCGTCCGCATTTCATACGTATTATGCATACAACAGCATAAAAAGTAAGTATTTTAATAACGCTATTATGGACAATGGCTTTCTGTCCTCTTATGGAGAACGTTTGGGGTTTATTCCACCACGTAACTCTTAACTGGATCGGTGTTTATCATGATGTTTTTTGTAAAAGGAAATGGAAACAGTACAGATTGAAACCGCAATCATCGGATAAGTTTTCCACACCTGGACTATATTTGCTCTTATATAGTCTTTAATCTTACTGCGATTATTAATACGAAAGTTTTTATGGTAGGATGTTTGTTGTTCAATGGCAATGACTGAACGGATCTGAATGAATATTGGCACAGAGATAGAATATAATCTACATAGGCTACTTTATATCCCGGAAAACTATGCCCTCTCTAGAAATGTGTTGTTTTTGTTTCTTACAAAGGCACATGATATACACCACAACGGTAGTATTAGTCAGTTTAGTAGTACATAAGTCAGAAATGCGTGCTGGGTTCGAACATTTGTGTTGCAATATGTAATACTAGATTATACTAATCCTAAATTATGTGAAATATTTGAATTATTAAGACACAGCAGAGTTAATAATTTCAATATTTTGTATCTTTAAATATGCAGTGTAATTCAAAAATAATGCATATTCAAATTTTGAATGGCAAATGGATTGGATTGAAAATTGTAAATTTATAAGGGCTTTCGTCACAGTTAGCTAAACCAGTATGATATAATGTAGAATAAATATAGATCTATTCACTCACGAAGCCTCTCTTCAAGTTAAATTACATTTATAAAATGAACTTATGGAACATAATCTCGTTTGTGTTTTGCTATCTTTACTCTGCAGTCTCTCAGTCGTTTCACACGCCAAGACATATTGTAAGCATGAGCGTCACTTTATTTATTTAATTTGTGAGTCTCCAATAAAAGATAAAATCTAAATACATATTCTTAATATTAAATAATCTAAGGGTTACGTTGTGTACTCTTCAATTATAGGAGACCAAATCATGCAGTATTAAGCAAAATTTAAATATAATAAAGATAAAAAATAAAAAATAAATAACACTTTTCCTATCCTTAAATAAACTGGCGTCTTCGTGAGTAATAAGTTCCCATCAAAAACATAAATGTAAAATGAGAGCCAAGTTTAGTATTATGAAATATACCTTGGTTGTTGACTTTAACGACAAAAGTGTGCGACAGAAGTGAGATCTAAATGGGTGCAAAGTTCCATTATCCTTCCTGAAATTCATTTAATACTACATAAAATAACATTTCTCCTTTTCTAGATCTAGTCTAGATCATAATTCGTTTTGATCTGTGACGTTTCTAATAGACATAAAAAATAATTTAATGAAATAGTAAATCGTATCTTCTGCTATCGCTACTATTGCTACTAATATTGAAATTGATAGATTATGTGGCTTAAAACCGCAGCATCCAAGCCATTAAAATGCTAGTTTATTACTCTACACATGCAGGTTTTCTCATAGGATGAGCACGGATTAAGTTAATAAGGCTCTTATATTTCTTATATCCTTTCCTTTACTAAATACAAATTACATGATATAAGTGTACCATTAAAATTTTAATCTTAATATCTTCCTGATATCGAATCTTATAAAATATCTTTAAGTCGCCTGCTTTTAGTAGCGGATCGTAATCTGTAATTATTAGCTTCCATCATTATTGTATTACCTTAATTTATATATAATTAAATAATATATAGATTTAATATTAATAATTAAGTACATTTTTTTTAATTGTTTTATACCTACTGTATGTTGTTTGTTCCTTAATGATTACACAACTAATACATTGTTTGATACATTATAGTTCTTGTGTTACTTTTTACACCAGACTGTGCTTGGCAAGAATATCCAGCGACCGGCGAAGTTGGATAAAAGATTGGCGCGTGAGCTGAAGGCGTTGTCGGATCCTGAGGATCCGTATGACACCGTCACTGGCAAGACCATGTGCACTTATGATTTTTATGAAGGTATTATTTTCACATAATTTTTTTTTAAATAACGCATTTGGAATAGGTAATTACATTTTATTTTTTAAGAAAAGAAATCAAAGATCAGTGCACATTATGCAGGTGGTCGTAAGAAAATAAAAGATGTAATAATTACAAATTTAGTTGTCTTTACAAAATACTTTGTTAGTATTGATGATTATTTTGGTTACGTAAAAAATAAAGAGTTTTTATCTTAATGGTGAAAATATTTTTTACACGTTCATATCTTAAAGGAAATAGGTAACATATAGCCTTACATATATACTAAAACATTTATTTGTATAAGGCCAAGGACGTCTGGACGGTGCGTTCTGTGACTTCACCGAGACTGACAAGATGGAGTATCTGGAAAGCATCCACAAGGCGGGCGTCGTCAACATCGAGATGGAGTCCCTCGCGTTCGCCGCGCTGACGCACCACGCCGGCATCAAGGCGGCTGTCATCTGCGTCACGCTGCTTGACAGGCTTAAGGGGGATCAGGTAATTATTAATTATTTGAATTATACATTGCAGCATCATAGCAATTATTAAATAGCTTTTTTAACAAAAGTATATATATTCAGCTGTAATATTATTTCAAGTAGACGCTTGAATTATTTATACACGTGTCAAAGAAAATAATGTTACAAGCGAAAATATTCACAATTTTTCATTGGTTGATCAAAATTGACTCCATATTAGTTGAATTACTGCATTTGTTGTTCTTTTTTTTGTTAAAATTTGTAACAGCCACATTTGCTTTTAGCTTACAACAGTTCATAGACTTTAGGCGAATAAGACAGGTTTATTCACAAAATGTCTGAGGACTCCTCCTTTGAAAGTTACCTATGATCTAGTGCGCGTTGAGGGATAAGTGCTCACGTGACATATCTTGAACCAGAACATGTTGGTTTCTTTAACATCACGGTTACGTTACCGCCTGTTAGGTATTTAAGAATTAGCAAAAATTTAACTTGTCTATGAATTTCATTGTCTTTGATTAATGTCTATAATATTTGATAATACGGCGGATAAATATCACGAAGTCAGTAGAAATAATCAATATGTAATAAAATTAGTAGTGAGACAAGAGAATATCTTAATAGTGATAATAAAACAGAGCGCTATCATCAAAATCAACGTCGTGAGGCAGTCCATGTATGTTGAATGAAATTTTATACGTACATATGTATTTAACAAATCGCATTGGAATTACGTGGTGAAATACACTCCAAATCTTTTCCTCGAGGAAGACAGCCTTCATCCAGTAGTAGAACATATACAATCTGCTACTTTTAGTGGACATCTACGTGTTATAATAGGCTATTTGACAATGCGAAAAATAAATCATGAATTGTTGTTGTTGAAAAAGAAATTGTGAATTATTGTAATCAGTGTATATTATGAGTTTAAAAATGGTTATTTACTAACGAAACTCGAAAATAACACTTAATTTATTTAAAAATCAATAAATAAAAATGCATTTTTTCAAACGTTTGTCACGTGACACAAAACGCTCCTGATTATGATGAAGTCACTTTCTTGTAAATCTTGCTTTTCTACTGTATATATGTGTACCACAGATTAAAATACAGCAAAGTGACGTCACCGACCCCATTGCAGCGCCATATTGTCCAAGTATCGTTTTCGCGCGTTATTTAAATATGGAATTTTTAATATGATATTTTTCGGCAAATATGTACTAGAAATAAAAAATCAACTTTTACTTGGTCCCTTAACCTCTACTAAATAATATAAAATGGATTTTAAAAACCAGTCAAATAGCCTATTCACATACACAAATGCAATAAATCGATTATTTTGAACTTATTATTTAGAACTCATTTGTAACAGGTGTTGGCGCCCAAGGAGGTGTTGGATGAATGGCAGCAACGTCCGACAAAACTCGTTTGTCGTTACATCAAAAGGTAAATTCAATATAGTCCTTATAATTCAATTAGGTATTACATAATATATAAGTTTAATAGAGTATCACGTGTAAATCCTTTGACTGATTTTGGTAAACTTTGTATAGTGATTATTCACTAAATATTATTTCAATAGTTTTCACTGCTCATTTTTTTATTGCCAAGGGAATGAACGCACAATTTGTGTCACAAAGCCTCTCTTATTAGGTTTTAGGATTTTTTACTTACCATGTATAATAAATACAATTTTATAACGGATCTGCAGTACGCAGCTGGTACTATACATTTATTATGATAATAATAAGTATAATTCGTGACAGGTAAGTGACGTTATATGATGTTTTTTTTTTATTTCAATTTTAAGGTATTTGCAAATGAAAGGACGTCTGTCATTGGACGGCCATGGATCTATTTGCGTCAAGAGCCCCCGACGGTTCAAACTAGTGCAGCAAGAATCGGAAACCTACGATTAATGTCATCGTTCATTTATTTTTAAGACTGCATGACAAAATGTTCTTATCGAAGCTATTAAATATTATTTTGTTAAGCGTAGATCTGAATTTTGACATATTTAATTTATATGACACTGCCAAGTATATATTTTGTATTGATCATATTAATTTCTTATGATGTATTCGAATGTAACGCTTTACACACTGGTTTTGTAATGAGTTATTTTTTGGAAGTGGTTATTTTGTAATTTTGAAATTATCCGTTTAAGTATCCAAACTTGACTCTAAATTTCTTAATATAATAAATACTCTTCCGGTTTTTGACATATCAATTTGATACTTTTGTTATTTAACAAAAAAAAAACGTCGATACTCGACCACCACAACTGACATTCCATTAATTATTTGAATAGTTAAAAATTTATGTTAATGAAAGGTGATTGCTAATGAATGCGAACTTTCAAAAATCTATGTCCTGTGTGTTATTTCAAGGCAAAAGTACAATGTTAATTTATTACCGTATGTAAAGTATCTAGTAATTTTACTTTATATTCATTTTTATAATTATATTATTGAATGAAATATAATTTTAAATATGACGCGCTTAAGGTCACCTTGTTTTTTATGCTATCTCACTAAACCAATAACTACCAACCCATTGTACTAAATACGTTTACGATTTAAAAACTCCAAAATACAGTTATACTTACCACTGCTGTCGCGGTAGGTCAAGGTAATTACTATAATATATAATTCTATTCTAAAACCTTTCAAAATACTAAATAAATAGTTAAAATTAACTCTTTTTATGTACTTTATATATTACTAAATAAATAATATCGAGAAGATACCTAATATTCTTGAAAAATAATATTTATAAATTAGGTAATGTTTATAATATATATCAATCTATATCATAACAAATTAATCTATAACCACTAGTGATTTATATTTTAAGTATTTATTTAAATGATTTTAAATATTACTTAAAATATATAACACTGGTATATTTCGACTTAATATACTTCTATGCACTATTTATTGTAATAAAAATGTAATCACGAATTGCATATCTACTCTGTGAACAGATATATACTTTAGTTTTTAGTATAGTTTCCTAGTATTATGATAATATTTAGTTCACTAGCTATTTTTACTGTTTTATTTTATATAATATTTTAAGGTTTGTATAAATGTTAAATACAAACAAATTAACTCCCAGTGATCGAATAACGATCATAATAATTATTGAATATTACAGATAAAAAAATAAAAAATGTATTATCAACATGTTTTGAATACTTTATAATTTTTATTTCCTTTTTTTAATTGGTAACACTAAATTCTCATTAACAGAGGAGAAATGGCTATTGAAATTTTTTGTCCTTGCCTATTTATACATTGATATTTATGCGTTCCGCCTGTTTACTGTATTTTTTTTTTTTTTATATTTCAAAGTCATTGTCACACTTGCGTTAGTTTTTTTTTAAACTTGACAGTTAATTTGTCGTTAAATTATAAATAGAATAATAAATAATCAAACATCGAAATAAATCATTATTAATATGGCTTCTAAGTTGGCCGTCTATAATAGACAAAGCGTTTTGTCTATGCACTTTTTTTTTTAATTTTTCGTTTTTTTTTTAATGTTATATATGCTCATAGTTGTTCTTTGGAAAAAATGTATTAATGTATGAATGCGTGGTACGTAAATTCTTATATAATACAAATTTGCACAAGCTGTTAGTGATCACTTTAGTGGAAATGAAAGAAAATTATGCATTAGATAAGGAGTAACGGCCTTATTTAGAAAAGTTGCTTGGTGGGTGATGAGATAAACATTGATTTATCTCTTTCTGTCCATATTAATTTGACATTAATAAGAAGAAGACAGCATTGGGTATCTGATCACCCCATACACACCATTGAAAAGTAAAGCCGTTAGAGAATTAGTGATTATTAATACTGTCAGCGTTTTATCGTTATCGAATGTTACACTAAATGAGTATGCTGTTTACAAGAAATATAAATATTTATAGAAATTAATTTTAAGTAAATATTTAAGGTTATCCATTGAAGTTGTATCTATTAAGAGTGTTGCTACCTATGTGGCTTTGTCTATTTAACCTGTGTTTATGGCACCAATGTATTTTAATGTAGATTTAAGGTATGACAAAAATATTAGTAATAGTAATTACTAAACAAAAATGCTTCCCAGATATAGAAAATAAATAGTTGCTAGATAATGCTTCGCACGTTTAGGTTTTTTTACTTACAAAACGATTCTCGGCTTTTTATATTTTTGTTACATAAACGTTATATTTTTAATAATTTTATATGCAAGTAGATTTTGTCTAAATAGATACCCGTTGGGTATTCTTTGTACTTCTGTATGATTATATAAATATATGTGAAGACACTGGTTGAATTGTTACAACTACACAAGATGTAGAGTTTTTATAAAATATATCCGTTATCTGCGTGTAAGCTGGACATAAATTATATAAAGTGTTGTGTCCGCGTTAATATGTGTTATATATTGAATAAAGAAGTTTGTTTCCTGGATTTACGTATTTTCTTTTAAAACAAAGACCACTTATAACTTAATATAAAGCAAAATACAAAGATATATATTGTACGGAAATGAAGTATAATGCATTATTTATTGTTTTCTTTTATCGTAAATGCATAAAATAGTTTTTTTCTAGCATTTGTCTTTTATAGGTATGAATATCTTTTAAAGGAAGATTTAGCATTGATATAATTAATTATACAATATTAAGACTATGATAGGACACGATAGGTGACGCTGTAGTCGACTTTACCAACATAGTAAACGAATTTATATAATCTACTCCTGATCAAGTTATTATTCTATTCCAGGACTATATTTTTGAAATTGTCTGAAAATTAATTATAAAATAATTATTATACGCTCACAATGCAAGCTATTATTATTATTATTAGTTTTTATTAGTTTAATTAAATAAACAATTCGTTTCCCTCTATGAATACTTAAGTATTCTTTTCTACCTACCTAAATCAAGTAATAACTTTATTTTTAAAATTCGTGACAGCATTTATTTACGAATAAACAATTATTATTAATGCATTATCGGTATTTTTTTGTATTATTTATTTTATAAAAAAATATATGCATACAATAAAAAAAGAAGAAAAACAGATTGGGAATAGTTTATTGTTGCATTATAAATCAGGATACACGTAAATACAAAATTGACATTCAGTCTTTTCCGTCTAAATACAGTTGAAGGAAATAAGCATAAGAAGCGAACAAAATCTTATTTTTTATATAAATAAAGTGAGCAAACGATTCGATGACAAATAATGACATTATTCGACAATCATTACCTATTTTAGCTGCAGGAACTTCATAAGCGCGTCGTGTATGAGACGTGGACTGGCGTCACTGTCTGCCGTGTACCTCACGCCTCGCAATGCACCGTCTTCATTTCTCACTACCCCATACTCCCCAACGATAAAGCCGTCGGAGGTCCTTTCTTCGACTCTGTATTTTCTAAACTGCCGCCCTTCTACAACGTAGCCCACTTTGCAATTCTCCTGCTTACAGTTCTCAGATCCAGAAGGTTGTTCGCCGTGAGTTCTTCCATCTGTCATCACGCTGACTTTTTCATCTACCTCGTAATTCTTTTCTGGCTCATGGACTGTTCCTTGCGCGTTCACTGTGGGAGGGTTCGTTATGGAGTTGGGCGTTGTACTTATAACAGTGCTACTATAGGTCGATGTCGCTGATTGTTTTTGCCAACTATTTTGATCTGAAGAAATGTCTGGAGACAGATGCAATGACGCTGGTTCACTATAGAATTTTGCTGGTTCACTGTAAATTTTAGCGGGTTCACTGTATATTTTAGCCGGTTCACTGTATATTTTCGCTGGTTCACTGTAAATCTTCGCTGGTTCACTGTAGAATTTTGCGGGTTCACTGTATATTTGCGACGGTTGACTATAAACATTAGATGGTGAATGATGATTATAAAACTTTTGGAGTTCTTCTATATTTTGATTTGGATTAACATATGTAGTTGGTATGGGATCGTCGTTGTAATTTTGTACTTTAGGCGAATCATGTACTATATTAAAATTTACAGTTGTCAACCTTGAATTCCTACGCGATCCTTGTAACGGATCTTGAATATAAGTTTTAGATGAATAAGATAATGGCACAGACCTGGCTAGCGGTACATCGTTTATAAGTTCATCATTTTCTAAAACTGAGTGTACGGATGATTCGGCTATAGAATCGTTAGTTTGGTTAGAGTCAGACTGGTCATCTTCTAACTGAAAAGGATGTAACCTTTCGTAATAATTAAGACCCCTTGTCTCTTTTTTAGCTTGGAGTTGTTTAATGAATTCTATGTTAGCACCAGCGAGACTGGGAGGTAAATCTGTTATATTATCGACGTCTTCTAAAACTGTCGTTTGGACAGTAGATGTTAAAATGTCAGTCACGGTTGTAGAAGCGAATGTTTTGAACACATCTACTGAAGGAGTAGTTGTATGAAATTCACTCTCGTGGTCTCTAGTTTTATCCGATACTTTATAAACGGGTTTCGATTTCGTTCTGCCAACAGCGACAGATGAAGTTATTCTTACGGATATTATTTGTTCGTCTTGAATGGCTGTATCCCCTGACTTTGGTATATTTTGAGCATTATGTAGTGGTTTTTGCACATTTGACAAATTTTGTTCATGATTATCATGTTGACTCTCTTGGTTGCGCACTGGTCCTGAAGTCACCAATGCGTATGGCAAGATCTGTAATTACAACAAATGATCATCATTAGTTATTAATTACAATAAATAAAAATAGGCTAATAGGATAATAAATATAACAGGTTTCTTTTTTAATATGGTTATATTTAAATAAGTGATTTATATTATTTTTTAAAATCATTTCTTTTTTAGTGTTCTTTATTTCAATTTACACTTCTTGGTTCTATTTAGGTATATAGCAGTTATATATTTCTTTGATGATCACCCCATATGACTAGACAGGATTTACGAAATTTGGTCGCATTTTCCGTTGACGACCAGACCACCGCTACCAAAATAAAATTATATTACAAAAATTAATGGTTGTTTCTTCATATTGAAAACATTTTTAAATTTTAATATAATATAATCCATAACAAATCATATAAAAATATATATGTGAGTATAATAACAATATTAAATTGTATTTTTGAGTAGGGCGCTGTGCTATATCTATGACATTTCGCAGGTGTTCATACTAGACTTTCTATTCTAGTAGTAATGATATAAAGTTCTGCTGTTCAGAATATACTTTTTATTGGTTTAAAAAGATTTTATCTCACATTTTATTTAAAAAATATATATTTACTTAAAACGATTCCATTACAAAAAATATTGGACCTTCACGGACCTAGCAGACCCATCGATTACGATCATTATCATGTCACAATTCCTCAGATCAGTGCTAAATTGCAATTTATTTATGTAAAATAAAAAAAATAACAAAAGACAAAGAAAGCGACAAAAATGTTATGGACCTTAACATACCTATCAGAGACCTATCAATTAGGGTCATTATCATTTCGCAATGCCTCAGATCAGGTGCTTAATTTTTACAGGTCTACAAACCTTGAGCTGAGATGTGCACTTTGGCACAAGGGACTTAAAATCTTAGCTTTCAAATTGTTCATACTAAGTGTGTTGGTTGGATCTGATTTAAGTTTGCGTCTTTCTCTAAAATTGCTGTAGATATCATCAGTTATTCATCACCTTGATAAAGTTACTTTGAGCAGTGTTGCCGTTTTATTTTATTCCATAAACCATTCATTCCTTAAACTGTCAATATCCACTACCACCAACCTTGGGAACTGAAATGTTATGTCCTTGTGCCTGTACGAACCGGAAGTCGGTATAGTTGTTTGGCGGTAAGATATAGTATGAGTGGGTTGGTGGTATGGCGACATGCTTGAACAAAGCTTTCCTTTACCAACACTTCATATTATCTCTATTATTTTTTTATCCCTACTATGACTTTTAATTTTATTGAAATAATTTAATTAGACAGGCATTTAGTCCAAAAAATTATTGTCGTAGCCATTTTGAACGACAATTCTTAAGAAGCAATAAAGTTGAAATACTATGCTAGTTATCTTGCAATAAAACAATTCGTATGTAAGTAAAGTGGGCACTTATGTAGCTGATATTACTTGAACTAATTAAAAGAACCTTCGTGGAATCAATTTTAAATGTATTAGAGATATTGATGTAGATTGACGAAACGCTAACAACCGGAGCGGAAATGGTTCTCCGAAAGCCGTAGTAATGGCGGGCGGCTGTCAGTGACCGACGCGGCCTTGTGGCAACGTGAACCAAATGTACAATCAACCACATAGTTTATAAACTAAAATTTATTATATTTATTCTACGTTAATTAACAATTTATAACATTAAATAATAATTATAGCAGTACAATCGTTACATAAGCATAACTGAATTATTTAAACCGTATTATACCATATGTATAATTAAAACGAATAAAAAATATGAAACGGTTGTTGCAGTTACTTCAAATGTGTATTTTATTTCGAAACCTAAAACGTATAGGTAAGTATTTATCTTATTTTAAGGGATTTCGGTATTCTCTTACAATGAGTAGTATTTTTCCTCATTAGTAGTTTAACTAAAATGGCCTCTCTTTGTTGTCGCCATTAAATTTTATCTTACAAATAGAACAGCTTACTTTAAGTGACCTTTTAAAATTATAAGATTAATATATGCATATTTTTGTCATTTATTCAACATGATTTTTTTCTTTTTTGTGGGAATTGAATCTCAATGATTGATAACAAAGAAACAAGAACTATATTAAAGAAAAAAATAGAATAAAGCATTTACAGGTCTCAGCCCTAGAACTTGGTAATCAGCTGAAATAAACGATAGCGAAGCACAACCCTAAATGAGTCAAGTATATTATGAGTACAATCCCTGCAAAATACTTCCGCCTTCAGTACCCGACCTGCCATCATTATTACTTGGAATTTGGAATGCACCTACGTATTTATCATACAGGATGTTCAAGTTTAAGTCTTTAATGTACTTAAGAAACATTCAAAGCATGAACAAGCCATCAATTTAGCTAGTATTGGCAGATTATAATATTGAGGTAACGTTTTATTAATAACAATATATATATTTTAAAATACCTTCTATCTATAAGCTCATAAAAATCTATCCACCTGCACAGGAACTCATCAATAACTGAATAAATTAAGTATTTAAAAATGTTTGTATGTAACTCTATCCTAAATGCCAATTCGTCAGCAAAAAGTTTGCAAAGGAATTTCGAGGCAAAAACGTGGGCGCCTCCCATACATTAGGTACATTCGACGAAAAATAATTAAGCTATAAAAATAATTTGACGACAGATCAAATACGTCATAGCAACTTGAATTTATCCTCTTAAACTTTTCATTGGGTATTACCATAATGCGAGTAATTTGACAAAAGGAGAGTACGAGAGTAGTAGCAGAAGATATTTACTATATTAATATTAGGTGCCAAAATTATAAAATACACGGGCAGTTTTGTTATTTATTTACTGTGGATGGTTTATAATAATTGTGTGAAAGACGATATGGTCAGAAAGAATGTAACTTGTGAGATGAAGTCAAGACAGAGGTATGGAAGGAGAAGACATGCTGCGCCGAACCCTAGTTGAATTGGGATAAGGGCAGGAGAATGGTGATGGTTTATAATACTGGTAACAGAAGCATAATCGTTAGTGGTCATCATCGTCTTCAACGTCAAGGGTGGCAGAAGTACGGCAATTCAGATGTTATGTCTTCGTGTCCGTAACATAGTTAATTTGTCGATCTAAATAATGCGTAGGTACTGAGTGCACCATGCACCTAGACGGAGATACACCTATCTCTACTGAACATATTCATCTATGTATAATGTATGATCGACAGGTCCTTTGCCACAAACGGGTGTATGCTCTCATTGATCATCTAATAATCGTCAATATTGTGGCAAGACACTTAATGAACCGACTTCAGTGTCTTTTCTAGCGCAAAAGGCAAGTTTACCTACTGGTTAAAATTAGGACTAAATCAGAGTATTGCCTATGGTAAGTAATGAGATAATATATAGAGCTTCGATAGCTTAAAGACTTACGGATTGAATAGTGATGTAAGTCGTTCAATTATTCAATTTTGACATTCAATATGTCAAGACCATTTGTAGCTCAATAGTTACAATTACTAATGGTCTTGCCAACTAACGCTTGTAACACTTAGTTAACAAAATACATGAATAAAGAATAGTTATATAATCCTATCAATAGACTAATAAGTCTTTTGATATTTTAAATAAAGTAAAAACATTAAAACGACACCAATTTAGGTAATAGTACATTTTTTTTATAATTTTTGCTATGTAACCAATGCTCTTGCGTGATAAGTACTTGCCTACTGTTGAAGTATGTATTTTGTATTTATAGCAAATATTTTTATTTTTTTGATATTGGATCATTTTCCATCGTTCCTTAGGTGAGAGCGATCAAACATTCTAGCTTTAGAATATAGATGAACAGACCAAGGTCTGAGAGATATACATGCATAACTAGCTGAGCCTACGGCTTTACCCGCGCGAGGATTATAAAATACAAACTACCAACCACTGTTTTACCGACATAGGGATGAAGTTTCGAAAACTTTTAGCTGATGTCTACACCCTATAAGGAACCTATCTGCCAAATTTCAAATTTGGAAGTGTTTTAGTTTCTAAGATTTCGTGATTATGTAGTGAGTGCTATTTTGCATTATTCGGTATTTTTTGTATATAATTAAACTTAGTATATTATTGTTCTTTTGTTTCATGTTAGATTTACCGTTTAACCCTAAATTTGAAGTATCCAACTAGTAAATTATTATGATAGTAAGTGGAGTCAGATATCCTTGATAAAAATATATTTAAGTAGATAATTACTGATAACTACTGCTTATCCGAACTTGCTGTTCCGCTAGAGTTGTTCCACAGGCCTTTGATGTGGTTCTGTGCAATATGGAATGTTGGTGATGTAATTGTAAAAAACTAGCGTGCAAGATTTGAATTTAGCTAATTAACATGAAATTATATTTAAACTTGAAATAAATTTTGTATTAATTGAAGTTACAATGTTTGGATTCTTAAATAGCACATAAATCAAATATAACGGAATCACTCGACTTTACACTTGCATACATCCACAGTTTTATAATATTTTTATTTATGTGTGTATTATTATTCTGCAATCAGGAGAGATTTTTTTTAACTCGACAAATGTAAACAATGACAGATATCAAAACTCGGTCGTTAGGCTTAGGTTTTTTTTTTAATCTTTATTTGAAAAGAGGCTTTAGTCGCTGAGCGACCATGTCATAGGCTTAGGTTATGCACGGTAACTTCTTACTTCTTGATATAGGTATGATACAGAGCTTATTTAGACCACATATTAAGACCATAGAGTCAGACAAGTCTTAAATATCTCTAAACATGATTAAATATAGATAACATGAAAGATGACACACAACTGGCCCCGTCAATTTATACTCCCGGAGTGCTCAAGTAAGGATTCTTGTTTGAACCAGTTCCGAAGTGTTCTTTATAAAACTTGCAGTTTCCCTGGTTCATAAATTAAATTTCGTACCCAATAACTAGGTTAATTTTACGTTATAGGGGTTTTTAAATTACTAAATACTTTTAAATATTTTACATACTTCATAATTCTGAATTTAAAAAATAATGAAGTCTAAAAAGTCTTAAGTTCAATGGCCATTATTATAGTTATAAGCCATATTTAATGTAATCCTCTTATTTTTGTAATCTTGAGCACTGTCATGGCATTTTCATATATTGTTTTCATTAAAAAATAAAGAATAATGAACCTCCGTTATTAGTATTCTAGTCTCGAAAAACGAGTAGCAGATAATTGAGATCGTGCCAAGAATGTCGAAAAGAAAAGAAAAAGTGTATTATTTATCTATATTCGGACACTAAATGTCATAAAAGTGTCAGTAATCAGTGTTGTACGACACGTCGTCGTGAGTCAAAAACTTCCATATTTACATAGATATTATATACCTACATTTTGTATTTTTTCTATTTATTTACATGTATAATCTTTACAACAGAAGAATAGAAGAATTGTTATATTTTATAAAAAATCATAAAATCTTTCATATTCATTTTTTTATTTTTGGTCGAAATATAGTTTACGCGACGATCTGCATCAACTTACATAGTGGTAACTTAGCGGTAGGTACATAATATGTTATGCATTAGAAAGAAATCCCTTTTTATAAGAGTAACTATAATTAATAATGTATAATATACGTAGTATAATATGCGTACGGTTACATGAACTGACATTTAATTTAAAAATAGCTCTAAAATAAATAACAGAATAAAGTTTGAGTACATGTTTGCATGATTTACTTTTTTATTTTAATATTTCGCGTTCATTTGGCAAATATTCGATATTCAAAATAGGGTAAGACGAGGAAGTACATACTTTCGAATAGTTTAAGATTGAAAGTAAAAGGAGATTTTCGGAAGGAGTACGAATTCCGTGTTATTTTCGATTGAAACTTGAATTTAAACTCCTATGTCATACTTGTCATTGAAATTTTTTCATTTAAACTTGTAGGGTACAACATTGAAAGCAACAAATACTATTTTCACTTCCTTTGCATTTATGGAACTTACATTCTTTATTTCTTTTGATCGATGAATGTTGCCATAAACAATATTGAATAAAATTAAGTGGTTGAAGTAAGTAAATGTCATTATTATCTGTAAGATATTAATATACTTACATTTAAAATTATTGTGGCTATCTGCGTCACAAAATCCCATTAATAATATTTGCTTAAGCGGCGGGCATTATAACTAATGATTAATGACACTTGTATATGGACTATTAAAAACCTGTGTTCACTGTCAGGGTAGTGCGGGGAAACCACGTTAGTGGGTGGATATAAAACCTCAGATCTCTAGGATTTGGCTTTAATGCCAAGATTGGAGAAAAAAATGATTTGTAACTAACATTTTTTATAGAAACGAATAAAATTAACAGCTATTTTAATGACTGACGCTTTGTACTGTTTTCAGAGAATCATACCGAAATTAAAATGGACGAAAGAACATCTTGGGAATGACTTAGACCTTTTAAGACATTCTTTTATTCTATAATTACTCGTATCTAGTGTTATACTGCCGAAAGTTGTTCAACGACCTTTTTTAAATCGAGCAATCAAAATTAATTTTGACAGTTGAAGCGGATGGTAATCAAATATAAAATATATTTTTTGCACAACAAGATAATCAAATCAAAGTAATAATTATTTCTAAGTGAAGCAACTAATTGTGTAGTATTTATATTTTAAAACATACAGTCTCGTAGAAAGGTTTTAAAATATTAAATAGAATTATTAATATCAACTTTAAAAAACATATTAAAAAAAATAGAACGGTTTATTTATTGTGATGGAAGGAAGAGAAACATACTCAATTAGATTAAAACGTTTTGATTCATAATAGATGTAATTGCACGTTTACTTAGTTAGTTATGTGCAATTTAGTAATAAATAACAAGCGGGGAGTTAAATAATCACGATACAGTCTGTATTGCGCTGCAAGGAGGCGATCCGTTTTGTAGGTTTTTCTTATATTTAAGATTAAGGGATAACCTTCAAAATAGCATATTTCTATTGTTCGATTTTAGTTTCACCAAATTCGATATTTTTAATGTTTATTGTAGTATATATGATTGTAAGATCGATTTACAAGTTACATATAAATATGTATTATATTTAAATATCCACTCGCCGTACACACACACCGTCTTCACCCGCGCCCAAATCATATATTTTATATTCCCGCGCTTTCCGCGATGTCTGTTACTCGAGGGGACAGATACATAAATACACAAATAATATATACATACAATATAAGTCCAATAATATTTATTATATTATTACAGATCTGTGTACACTACATTTATGTTTCACATACTCTGATAGTATCTACATACATGTAAATTTGATGCAAATTTGGTACCCGATATGTCGGAACATAAAAGATTCGTAATTTTGTTATTTTGCTTTAACAATTCGCTGACATTTTGTAATCGCCTCGAAAATTAGACACATCCATCAAATATCTGTTCGCTAGCGCAATTTGATTTGGGAACATAAAGGTTGAATAGGTTTGATTTTTGTTGCTTTAAATTACAATTACATTGAAATTCTGTTCAAGACATATCCAATCTAGCAGTTGATCTTTTAAAAACGATTCTTATCATTTTATAATCATAGTAGCCGCTTTTGGCGCTCTCAATAAATAAGCTACCTGAGATTAGCTCTTTCAAACAAACTAATTCTCCAAATTTATAATAATGAGCAACATTTACTGTCTTGTAATAGAAATATAGGCAGCGTTAGAAATACTACTTTTTATTACGTAGATATGAAAGCATTAAGAATTATAAGTTATGTCAAATACGTGTTAGGAAAGAAAGGTAGGAAAGAGTCTAGCTTCCAAGACCTACCAATTCGTTTTCTTCGAAATTTTTATTTATAGTTTAATTATTAAATGGTTGCTATCTATTATTAGATAAATTCTAAGAGAATTAGTCGCAAGTAACTAGATATAATTGTTGACCACAGGTGTGACAGGTCGAATGCAATTGTTTAATTAGTTTGTCAGTATTGTTGGCACACGCACTCGGTGGCCTTCGAGCGCCTTTTATCTAACTCAAAACCCTTAATAGAAAACTTGGATCCATTCGAATATTTCAAACACTTTTATCTAGCATCGGCACGTATAGAATAATGATTACATAATACGTTAATGAAATAAAATGAGGAATCTTTTTTCGTTTTGGCGAAACATCTGATCAAAGTTGGACTAAAATTGGTTGGTACTGGTGTCAATTATAGCATAGGTAATTAGTATAATAGGAATGGTAACCGTTCGTATAGAAGAACTATAAATTTTTGCTCGGCAATGGACCAAAAAGTGTTAAAGCCCCCTCTATTACTAAATTAAAAAATAATAATACAACGTTTGTAGGTTTGTTTTGATACGATATGATATGTTGTTTTATTAAATTGTAAGCTTTAAAAAGTTGGGCAGTAAAAACTATCGGGGTTACTTTCGCCAGAGAGTAACCCCGATAGTTTTTACTGCCTAGAGTTTCGCTAGAAGTACTTATTTTTTATTTTAACATAAACATATAAACAATAGCTAAATATTTACTTGACTGTTTGATATTAATTCAATAAATTAAAAAAAAAGACGTTTTAAAAATTTAAGAGTTCTTTAAATACTTAATAAAAAAAGAATAGTACTAATGGACTGGCAAGGCATGACTAGCTATTAAATACGTCATAGAGTAAGGCAGAGTTGAGCAAGCGCAACCTTATACCTAAGCTAGATCACGTTGTTTGAGCAACTTGAATAATATGAACTAAAATTAAGGTACATTATAAGTTCAGAACACAAAAGATGAGTTCTGTTACGGCGAAACAAAGTTCTTTTATACATTATTAAATAATAAAAGCTGCATAATTAGCGAAATTTAAAAGATATGTTATCATTAAAAGAAATTTTACATTATCAGCTAAAATTAAAAAGGCGCAAGAGTCCTTGGACACCCTTACAATTTTGTCACACTACTCTTGAATTTGTGTTATAAACTCTAATCGCGTTAAACTTTGAATGAAAAAAAAGATTTCTTTATTCAGTTTCAAATAAATAATTCATATGAAAAACAAATATGCATCATAATGTGAAATAAATTTATAAATCAAACCAGTGTAATATGATTAATATAGTTATTCATTGTCTCTATTAACTTTATATGGTTCGCTGCGAGCGTGCAGGGTGAGGCGAAGAAACCTGTTCTGATTTACCAGATCGTGAGGTATTTTAAACTCGAATGCAAATAAATTGCGAGATGATAGCGAACTTGAAACCACAAAGGAAATCTTTTTTAAATAATGTACTTATAGTCTGCTTTGCAAACATCTGAGCATTCACCACGCAAACGTTTTATAGTACGTTCGTTAGAATTTCTAGTTGAGTGTGCACACATTTAAACATATTTTAGGGCTTATAATTTAATGAGAATTTAAAATTTAAAAAAAGAGTCTTTATATGCACTACAGATTATATTAGAAATTTTAATTAAAAAAAAAACTTTCATAATGAAATATTAAAAATCTGACGCAATCGTTTGTTCATTTTTCACGAACGTTTATTACACGAGACACGTTCATATTACTTTTTTATCAATTAATTACTATTAATAAAACAAAAATACGCATCAGAGATTCTTTTATAATTAGTAGCTGGAATAAAAAAATAATTGCACATACGTACATTAATTGAGGTCGTAACACAAAAACACAAGGAAGTAATACCTAAACCTGTATCGCCCTCAACTGGATTAAAATTCGTCAATACCTACTCTCGTTCACGTTCGTTCTAAATATCATTCAGTGACATTCATTACCTCACATTTAAAGGTAAGTATGTTATTTTAATTACGAATAAATACATTACAAATGATTATGTTAAATTATTTTATTACGCATCAGATTTGCGATTTTTGATTTTATATCGCTCAAAAACAAAAAATATTATAAAAGGCAATTTAAAAAAAGCACAGGGAATTTAAAAAAAGTATTTAGAAAATTATTTGCAATAACTAAACTAATTTAGGATGTTGATATATATGTTTATTGTCGTCAAGTGTTCTGCACAAAGTAGCCTATTTCCTTTATAATATATAACCGACTTAAAAAAAAAGTGATGATTCTCAATTCGACGGTATTTTATTTTAGTTCAAGCTTGCTTCATACCAAATTTAATTAATTTCTGATCGGTGGTCGTTAAGTGCAAGAGACAGACAGAGTTACTTTATAATATTAGAGTCGCAGTTATCTAATATATGTGTTACTAGCTGTTACCCGCTTCGCTTAATTAATAAACAAAAAACGTTATATTAAAAAATATTCTATAATTATCTATGGATAATATTTTCGCGTCCCTATTCACAGTAACGACACGTTTGGTAGTTTTCACTTGATTGACATACGAGAAAATATTTCATAATATATATAGAAGACTATAGTTATGGTATATCTATTGATGTATTTATTTATGCTCAAATGGCCTGGAAATTTCTTCAACGTATAAGTATGATTTTTGTTCTTAGATTTTTTTACATAATTGTGTCCATGTTTTATTATATTTATGCCTGCCTGTAGGTACCACCTACTCATCTTATGTTCTACCGCAAACAGTAGTACACAGTATTGTTGTGTTCCGATTTGTAGGGTGAGTAAGACAGTGTTACTACAGTTAATGTGCCTCCAATGTTTTTAGATTTGTATAATACAGGTTCCCCTTATATTTTATGATACAATTCTATTTTATCTTCGAAAACTTTGGAACGATTTAATAATTATTGAATATTATTTCACTCAGAATAATCCACGGGATGAGACGCCCTAGAGGGAACCCTAGGTGATTCAATAATTGAATCGATATTCTTCATAATTCATCATAACATCTTATATGATTAAAAATGTTTGTTTGTTTAACGATAAGTGTGTACGTAAATATGCTTAAATCGGGAAACATTATATAAATTATTGAAGGATTGTATTATTATTATATGCAAAGTCAATTTATTATATTAACTACCTAATATTATAAATGCAATAATAGTCTTAAACCGCTGAACCGATATACGTGAGAATTGGCATGTAGGCAGTTTGAGTGTCTTGCAAAAGTTATTTTTCACTCCTGAAGGGGTAAAATTGGGGGTGATGGTTTGTATTCTATCAGGAATTTTAATTTTTTTATTTTTATATTTTATTTCACGCAGGTAAAGTCGTTGATTCAGCTAGTATTTGTATAAGTTACGATTAGTTATAAATTTTAAACAGCATATATCATATTATTGTGTATAAAAAAATAGTTTGTATCAAATTTTTTTGTCATATGTAATAAAAAGCCAAGTCATTGCATACCATTATAGATTTACTGAATTAATTTATTTTATAAACTGCACTTTGAGTAAGTCTAAGTGTGTGGTGTTAATCACATGTTTTTAATATAAATTTCATCAGAGAACGTGTTCATTACGTACCATTTGTTTCCTAATGAGATAAATAAGTAAATATTTTACTAATTCGATATTTTTTCGTAGTTGTAAATTATATTTTATATTAATAGTTATATACTAAGATTAACAAGGACTTATAACGAAATGTATTTACCATTGAACTTATTTAAAAAAAAGTTTCTCAGTATTGCACTGTATCTGAGTATACAGCCAAAAAAAAAAAAGAATAGAAAGAAGTTGTCTGAATGTAATAAAAATATTAGCTATTACGTACTTTTATATAAGCAACATAAATGCTTACTTAAAGATTTAAAAGTACTTATTTTGATTTAGGATGTCTATTATATTTATTATTTAATGTAAGTAATTGATTTAGAATTTTACTAAGTAACTTTATGAATACATCGTAATGTGTAATACATTAGTATATTGAAATACTTTCTAAAACACTTCTTTAAGATAATTTGCTGTTTGTAAAATATGATTGATATTATTCGTTTCATATTATCAAAGGTATATTTTAGGTGAAGGATACGACGCAACGAACCAAATCGGAATGTCAGTTACTGTCTGGAATGCATGAGTTTATTTTTTAAATCGATATTATCTTACAGACTATGAATAAGGATACAATATAGAGACATTATTTAAAGAGGTTCTACTACTCTAAAAATAACTGGCCTATATACATTCTATTTTTATTTTTCAATAAGATCTTTTAAGATAAGTTATATGGTGTCCTAATTTATAATATATCTGATGAGAATTTATGCTAAATAGTAAATGCTGTGATCGTGAAAAAGCTGAGGGACTTTGCCTAAGTGCGATGCGTGAAGACTGGATTCCTTACACGCCTTCATTTAGCGTCATGCTAGCTCAGGGTCAGGGTCCAAGTTAAACTGCGTTGTAAATTGTAATGATTTTGTTATAGCTCTTTTTATACTCGATTGTAATTTTTAAGCGAGAACAATTATACTTATTTTCTGCGTAACCACTGAACGAGACACGATTCCTTTGAGAAAAAATAATGGACGCTCGGACTATGTTATATGGAACACGTATTTGTGGATTTCATACTTAATTTGCTATATTTATGAATAAATAGAAATATTACTTAAACTGTTTTCTTTTCACAACGTTTAAAGTAACAGTTTAAGTGATTT
The DNA here is from genome assembly GCF_905220365.1 of Vanessa cardui. Classification (NCBI taxonomy): domain Eukaryota; kingdom Metazoa; phylum Arthropoda; class Insecta; order Lepidoptera; family Nymphalidae; genus Vanessa; species Vanessa cardui. The sequence goes on along the minus strand of NC_061130.1, from coordinate 4,788,904 downwards.
TAGAAACGAAATTTCTTGTTTCAAGGTGGGTTACATTTTTTTTAATGACAGACAATTTTTAAAGTAACTTATGTAGAACACAAATTGTACTATATTGTTTAGCGGACTTTTAAAATCCGCACGCGTTTGACATGAAGGTTAACATGAGGCTGTTACATTGCGAACAATGTGGGCGGAGCTGAGGTACTGCCTTAGACCTTTGGCTACACGTTAACGCAATCGAATTAATTTAATAAGCGCTTAAATTATATATAGAACACATTCATTTGTGATGTCTTTTAATTCCATTTTCAAATATTCTATATCGATAAACAAAAATCTTATAATTTTATCAAATAAATACAAGTCATACCAGAAAAATAATCCATGTACAATTGATCCTCATTTCGTTACAGAACAACGTTTTCCTCACTTAAACAGCTGATATTACTGTATCGATAAGGACATGTCCACTTCTATTTTAATGACTAACAATAACATCATTTCGGGATAATTGTAATCGTATTATTTATGCTTTAGCTGTCATTTTATTTTAACACGGTTCCAGGCGGCTTTTAACACAGTGTAAAACTAAGCGAGGCTTCTGTTTCTCTATTCGATATAGGAATCAGAAAAAGCGATTCACTTCTAGTACACGTGTGCCCTGCGCGCGCGCTGCGTTTAACTACACTACTAAACAGTAAACACGAACGGGTGACCTTCCCAATTAAAAATTTAATTTATGTAATGCACTTTCTTAAAGAAGTTGTGACGTATGAGGTCTAACTACTCTCATATAAATAAAAGTCGTGTTCTCTTTAAAATTAACGATGATAATTTATTATAGAAATCGTAATTTGAATTTAATAATATTATTATATAATTCTGTTACCAGAATGAAGGTACTTCGTTGATTGTTATTTGTATGCATTGTTTAGTATTTATTATATATATGTAGAGGTTAAAAAACGTCCAGCGTGTAGTTTTTCAGTTTGGTTGTTCAGTGCCCGTAGTAAGGATCGTGGCCGTGTTGAGGCGCAACGTATTGCGGTATTTGCGGCTCATACATCGGATAAGGTTGAGGCTGAAACAGTTTAAAATCATGATTACTTTCAATGTAAATCCTTATTCGGAAAGTTGCTGAGAATAAGTCTAGTACCTCATCAATTTAATACGGAATGTGCAACGTCAATAACTCGATTACACCTAAATGTCACATATTGTTAAAGCTATGGACGTTTTTGTTCATAGCCGTATGAAGGTTTTCCGATCAGCCTCCAGTTGCGTGGCAACATAGTGATTTATTTAATGACCTTTTTATTCTGTATATGATACAGAATAAAAAGGTCATTAAATAAATGTGTTCGCTTTTTATACATTCGTTCAGTAAGAAATATGCATAGTGAGCGTGCTAATAAGGATTCAACATCTTATCTACCTTTATTTTAACTATATTATTATTATTATCATACCAACTGAAAACGCTGCTTAACACACGCACGTTCAATTGTAAAATATAATGTCTGTATTATAATAATAACAATAACTGTTTCGTTTTAGCTTTTTTTAATTGATTAGAACAACAGCCTGTAAATTCCCACTGCTGGGCTAAAAGCCTCCTCTCCCTTTGAGAAGGTTTGGAACATATTGGTGGAATACACATGTGGCAGAATTTCTATGAAATTTGTCACATGCAGGTTTCCTCACGATGTTTCCTTCACCGCTGAGCACGAGATGAACTATAAAGACAAATTAAGCACATAAATCAGCTGAGTAGCCGCAATCATCGGTTAAGATGCACGCGTTCTAATTTTAAAAATATTCGGATTTAATTATTGTTTTTTTATTTACGATATCACATTCAGCCAATCTGAAAATAAAATGTTCGAAGAATAAAATTCTGCTAAATGATTTACCTGATAATTATGGATCGGTTTTTTCTTTTCAGGCGTTTCGTGGTGATGTTTCTTCATTGTAATCTGGTGGGCTAGAAGTTCTTTGACTTTGAGTTTCGTTGATAATAAATTCGCTGCCAAGGCTTTGTTAAACATCTTTAATTCATTTATCTTAGCTTTTATAGCCCACAAGCCATCTTTAAGGAGGTCTAACTTGCCGGTGTGCAGTGGCATGTCATGGTCGTCCTCGTGTTCATCGTTATCGTAAGAGGGAGTTTCGTATGCAGTCCGATATAACTGTTGCTCGTCTTCATCTAGTTCTACGTACCGGGGCTTCGGCATTACTTAAATAAATAAATATTAGTTGTATTTTTTATAACACTATTTACTGGTTTACTGTATTTATTAATACTTATATAATATAGGGTTTTGCTGATAAAATTGAATCAGAATAACTAAATCGGTCTTAAATGACACGTGGACAGCTGCGTGCATTGATGAACCTTTGATAAATTCCAATTTTTTACCATCCACTTGGTGGTAGGGCTCTGTGCAAGCCCGTCTAGGTAGGTACCACCCACTCACTAGTTAATCTACCGCCAAATAACAGTACTCAGTATTGTTGTGTTCCGGTTTAAGTGAGCCAGTGTAACTACAGGCACAAGGAACATAACATCTTAGTTCCCAAGGTTGGTGGCACATAGACGATGTAAGAAATAGTTAATATTTCTTACAGCGTCATTGTCTATGGGTGATGGTGACCACTTACCATCAGGTGGCCCATATGCTCGTCCGCCAACCTACTCCATAAAAACAAAACATTAAAAAAAATCCACGGGATGTGATCTAACGAATACTAATAGAACGAATCCCACATGGTATTATATTACTAAAAAGAAATTACTACTTAGTTGATGGTCTCTGGTTTCTTGAAAGTATTGTCATTCCATCAATTTAGTTTACACAAATAAAACTAACCTTTCTTCAGATTTATATTGTAATAATATATTATAATATATTTTTAAATTTGTTCATAAAACGTGAAATAATATATCTTTTTATTACACCCATAAATTATACAAGGCATGTTTATAAGACAATGGCGTCAATAAATGAGTTCATTAAAATCATAGACAGCTTATTTAGTATCACTTACCAGGGCTAATGAGTAATATAAAAATACTAATGTAGTAAATCATAGTAAAAATTATTAAAACGATTGAAAGAACGACTTAACACTGACCACAGCCGACTGCTAAAGTTAGTCTCGTAATGAAAGATAATGTAAGACAATAATCTAGTTCTACCGTCAAATGATTTATTATTTCATCCAATGATTTTATTATATAATATATAACATATTTGTTGGTCTAGTTTATATTTTTGTATATTGTTAGTTATTGTTATGTTGTTGTGTATTGCTTTAGTATTAAAATTAATTCGAAATATCTTACTCACATGTTGTTATAAAAAGCAAAATATTTTTTTGTGCAAATACAAAAATTATTATGTATATTGCCACTACTAAAGATTACACGTAACTGAGTATATTTTATTAAGTACCGGGTTATTGGTACAATACCGGGTATTTAATAATTTAATTAGATTTAAATTATAAAAAGATAGAACATTTAATTATGAATTGTAACAGATATACACAAAAAATGTACAAAAATTAATTAGATTATTAAAAGTGTTTCGGAGACGAGGAAAAGAGATGAAGCTTTATGGAATTTGTTCAAAAAGAATCGTTCCAAAGAGGTCTTAGTGAGATATTTATAGTCATTTAAATCCTCTTTACGTTGGTAGCGGAAATAAAAAGACAAAAAATTTCCAAGTCGTTTATTGTAACCAATATTTCTAACATCGATTCCTTATTTTTATTAATTAGATTGTGCTTTTGACATCTAGCTTGCCAAATATTAACTAAATTTGAACACATCCACACATTAATTTGATATGTAATTATATTGTTATTTTCTAAAACACGTAACGCTTACGATTATGACTTAAAACTTAGAATTAATTATTTTTTATTCTTAAAAAATGATCTCAAATATTATTATATTAATCACGACATTTAAATAAAACTAATTCATTTTTTTATATCCTTATTACAAATTAATATCTATACAAATATATAACTTCTGATACTAACAAATCCTAGGGATAAAATAACATTATTAACAAGATGTTATACATAAAAGAATACTTAAACTCGTTTAAGTCCACAAGTAAAAATAACGGTACATTTAATGCTGATTCAACCAACACGTTGGTTTAAAAATAAAATGAACACATTAAATAAAACTTAACAATTTTTAAATCTACATACGAATGCTAATATACAATACCGGTCAATACTAATATGCTAATAGCTATATGTGTAAGCGGGTTAATTTAAAAATATACCATTTTTTCTTAAAAATTGTTTGGCTATTAAAGCTCTTTGATTAGGATGGATTTTTTTATAAGCATATTGAAGACCCTTGGCTCAGATTTTCTCACACCACAGATTAAAGATAATGCACTAAAAGTCATTAATGGAAGTCCTTATTACATAACAGTAGTATCTCGGAGTTAGTAGCATTTGAGTGACGGAAAATAAACATATATCTGGTTGGTTGAACTGAAGGACGTTACTATAAATATAGAGTACACAATGAGACTCTAAGGTGCAAAGGAATAACTATAAACATTGAGTAATTTGTTAAGTGTCCGAAGCATAAATAAAGTCATCAGTTATTCTACCGCCAAATAACAGTACTCAGTATTGTTGTGTTCCGGTTTGAAGGGTGAGTGAGCCAGTGTAACTACAGGCACAAGGTGGCACATTGACGATGTAAGGTAATATATCTTACAGTGTCATTGTCTATGGGTGATGGTGACCACTTTCCATCAGGTGGCCCATATGCTCGTCCGCCGACCTATACCATAAAAAAAGTAAAAAACTTTTCGCAGATCGTTACTCAAAAGTATATATTTTGTCTATGTCTTTGACATGATTAATATTTGACAGTACGCCATTACGCTATGTTAGAATAGGATCTATACCAGATGTCTCTCCAGTAATAATCAGTATAAATAGTAAATAAACAAAATTAAGAACTTAATATTGATAATTACACAAATCAAATTGAAACGGTTGTATTTAAGTAATGAGCGTCTTATCTCGACTTTCTTTGGTATGTGTATGTGTGTGTGTCGCAAGCATATATATTCTAAAATGAAAGGGGTGATACTAGCAGGATTATGTTAAATGTGTTTTAAATTAAACAAGAATAATATACTTATCTAACCAATGTTAGCCTAACATTACGGTTTTTCGTAATGCTTTATAAATACTACAAAAAATATAATATAACGAAAACTTTTTGCTACAAATTTAATTCAAGTTTGCGTTTAACGTTATTATGAAATAGTTGAAACATTACTTAAATTAGTTGAAGACATTGAAAATATATTTTTTACATAAATTAACAGTAACACTCGTTAGTGTACATCGAGTTACGTTTATAACTTATATAACAAAAATAATATTAAATTACATACATTAATAAGGTTGATAAAAAAAGGTTTTATTTTAATATGCTAATGGAGAGACTACGTAAACATATCGAGGAGAATTGTATATATGTAGTTCTGATTATTGATATTTTGCGTATTTATTCCATCATAATTTTTAAGGATTATTAAAGTTGTCTATAATATTTTTAAACATCGAATCGCCGAGCCTATTCCGGCTAGAAGCGGGCGCGGCGGCGCGACTGTCACAACGGCGCGCGTCCTTTGTAAAGCTCGTCCTCCAAATCGAAAGCCGGGTCGGCGTATCCGGAATCATCATAACGAAGGGATCTAGAACAATGCACTTACGACGTTTTAAATTCAACTATAAAAACAAGTGACTAGTGATGTGTTAGACTATTTGTAAAAAAATAATAATTACTCTGGACTCAGATTAATAATGTTTGTAACTAGTTAATAATTATCTATGGTATCAATTTAATTTTTATTTTAGTCTTTGAGAAGCCACAGAGTTATGTATGAGTAGGGTAAGCGCCAAATACAGTCTCTACTAATAAATATGTATGTAGAATATTGGTATATAGTTTAATAACTGTAATAAGTACATGATTGAATGTAGTGTCTGTAAAATTAAGACGGACTAATTGAAGTAAGAAGGTTATCATCTGCAAAATGTCAACCGGATTTCAGCTTCTTAATGAATAGTTTATGGATATAATAAATAGTTTATTACTTTCGTTTTTTTTTACATGTTGGACATTTACCCGCAACCAGTACTATCGTAGCTGACGATTGAATATTTAAAACTATAATAAAATAAAATAAACCCAAACCCCTCTGGCATGTAATGTGAAAATGTAATGATTGCTAAAATGCGTTTGAGATTACAAACTAAATTCAATGAAGTTCTTGTATTAAATATTACGCTGTATAAATAATACTGTAATCATAGTGAAATTTAGTATAAGGATGCAATATCTATATATAATAATCTAACCATTATTTTATAACGATTTATTTACTTGTCACTGCAATAAAGCAATGCAATTGAGTGTTTTATCTTATAGTAATCTTTATTATGTCTAGTATTATTGTTATGTCTAGTATGTTAGTATTTACCGGTCTGGTGTTCGTGTCCTGCACCGTGAAGGGGGCGGGGATCTGGACGAAGCCCGCAACAGCGCGGGGTCGTCGTACCGTCGTGAGACAATCGTGAAGTCGTGATGGGCATCTATCAGCTTCTGAAGTCGCGAAACCATTTCGAAGTCGGACACAGACGACGGCACCAATATCCCCAGCAGCTTGGCAATCGAATTCCTGTTGTAATGTCAAGTCGGATGTCTTAATGTCCGGAAGTATTTCCTCTTGCATTTGAGACGAAAATAAATGTATTTTTGCACTGTCCGAAACAGAACTGTAAGGTCAAAGCTTCTAGCTGAATGAAGGGTTCTAATGATTTAGAAGTTAGAACCCTTCATCCGAGTGGCACAGACTATAAAATCATTCATTCATTCGTACATTTATTAAGGCAGACTAGCGGCCAATCGTAACTGTTTAATATTTAAGGTTAAAAACTGTTTCATAAGATTAAATTAAAAACGTATTTTTTTCTGAATAAAAATATAAATATTTATATTACGCACTCTAAATTATCATTATACGAAATAAATTTATTTTATTTATAATATTTGGTTCTCATTGAAATCATGGCCCCATAATGTGTCAATGTAATTCGATTACGTTTTGTAGGCCGTAGCAAGTCTTGATTTAAAACATCAAGGTTAAGGGTAAACCGTTCTTGTATGATTTCGTGTGAAGGTAATAGCCCTGGGTGGACGAAATTTGCAAGAACAGTTGGCTCGGACGTAAAAACATCCCGAATTTTATGACCATTTTTGCATTACATTGAACTTCAGCGAACGTAAAATTTCATTTTTATAACATACACATTGAATTAATATGTAATCTATATGATTATTTTGACTATTTAAAGTAAGACTTTATTGGCAAATATGAATAAAATCGATTTTTAAAAGAGTATAATGCAAAGTTACGACACATACCTAAAGCTTTGTAACTGTGCTTCTCTCCTTTGACATTCAGCGAGAGCTTCCTTTGTTCTGGAAAGCTCGTCCCTCAGCATATTAATTTGATGTTCCGCGGTCGATCTCTCTTGTTCGAACGTTTCCCCAGTTGATCTCACTTGGTCTTTTAAGACGTTGACTTTACGATTGTATCTCGTTCGGAGTAATTCCGCTTCGTCGAGTTTCTTTTGTAGCTCCTCTATTTTTCGTGCTCGTTCTAGTGAAGCTATCTATATCCAGATTGAAAACATAACCATATTTGATATTGTAAAAGATGAATCATCCAACAACAAACAACCACAGTCTGTAAATTTCTCACTGCTGAGCCTTGCCTCCTCTTCCGTTGAAGCTAAGGCTTGGAATATATTCCATCATGCTGTTCCAAATGGGAGTCGGTGGAATACACATGTGGCAGAATTTCAATGAAATTAGACACGTGCAAGTTTCCTCACGATGTTTTCCTTTACCGTCGAGCACGAGATGAAGTATAAACACACCTTAAGCACATGAATATTCAGCGGTGCTTGCCAGGGTTTGAACCCGCAATCATCGGTTAAGATGCACGCGTTCTAACCACTGGGCCATCTCGGTTCGATATGATTGTTTTTGTATGTATTTGCTGATAGCTTTAAATTTATAATCACGATATTTCTAGACCTCGACGTCTTTGTTATGCGTCTTTAAATCACTGTTTATTTGTTCCGTTGGTATACTTACCAGGAATTTGTTTTACAATTATAATATTATATGCATTGTGCGTGGTCGTATATGAATAAGTATATTGTTATTGTATTTATATACTATACGTATGTATGTATATTATACAGGTAAGGAATCAATATTTTAATAAAAATGGCCCTGGCCTTTACTGCGAAAGACTTCCGTGAAATTTACATAATAGAAATAATATACTATTATTATTAAATTAAACCATGACTTATAAATAATAACAATCATGATATATAGAAGTATTTGGTTGCTACCTGCAATTTTAAGGAATTATTTAATGATACCCAAATAAAACAAATACTAAACGATTAACCTTTTACAACTACTTTGGTGTTTTTGTATTTACCAGAATAGAGAAAAAAGTTAAAGAAAACGTTGGGAAATATTTTCAATATTTTTTGTTTGTAACTTGTATTCACAAAACCAAAAAAGAAAAATTACGGAACTATTAAACAATGAATCCCATTATTTTCGTATTTAGAAGTTATTATGCTATGATCGAATGATCTGTATTAAATCACTGTTTCTTTTACATATTTCCATCATCCTTATGTTCATTATTAAACTGAATATGATCGAAGAACAATCGAGCGATTTGAAAGAATATCTTAGAATAAGACCACCTTTGTAACTAGTAAATCACTTTAACCTTGCAAGCAAATTATTCCAGTGAATATAAGTACAATCGATACCGAAGCAGGTCTGCGCTATGCGATTTAATACCAAAGAGGTATTATGTCTTGATTTATAAAAAAAATGATGTTAGATAAATGAAAGTTTTAACGAGAATCGCCTGCTATTTGTACATACATTATATTGTATTTTATATGTAATCAAAAGTAGTTTATTTCGTATGATTGATTTAATTCAGTCCTTAAGTCCTAACTAGATTCAAACTTTTACTGAACTTATTATTACTGATTGATATCTTTTACTATACAATAGGATTTTTCTATCTCGACGACCTCCGTGGTCGAGTGGTGTTTACACCGGTTTTCACGGGTACGCCACTCCGAGGTCCCGAGTTCGATTCCTGTAGGTTATCATTAGTTTTCTATGTTGTCTTGGGTCTGGGTGTTTGTGGTACCATCGTTACTTCTGATTTTCCATAACAAGTGCTTTAGCTACTTACGTTGGGATCAGAGTAATATATGTGATGTTGTCTCATATTTATTTATTATTTATTTTTATTTTAAAAACGATCTCTCTCGTTAGTCGATAAGGCAGACTGATTCTGCCCTCATATATTTCTAGTTATATCGGATCGCTGTTCCTTCAGATCACAGGATAACAGAGAGCGCACAACGCGCTTGCGTTCAACATGCGCTTGCGCACACAACCATCACACTATACTATCTTGTGGACAGATGGTTATTGAATCATAATTTAATAGTTTTTAATGATTTAAAGATCCTTACAATATTTGTTTACCTCAGCACAAAAGGTACCTTGTATTCTGCGGCGTCGGCGAGCTGTGCATTTAGATCGCGGACCTGTGCGCGTGCGTCGCTCAGCTGTACGCCCAGTTTGTCGCACTGACGCGCTAGTTTTTTACTGCGACTCAACGCCTCGTCTCGTTCGGCTTGCAGGACTGCACGCACTCTTGAACTCTCTTCCTGTATTGTATGAATCAATAAATATTAATCCCAGTTTTTTTTAAATGTAATACAATTTCATTAAAAAAGTTTAGGTACTTTTATTGAAGGTAAAAGATAGACGAAAGATGAAGGCATTAACAGGTAGATGTTTTTTCAAAAACTGTATGGTGCATCATTGGGTTGAAAGTTTATACAAGTTAAACATATACATTTACATATGTATATAAAATAGTGTTTTTACCAGCTTTATAGTTACGTAATGATGATATTTAATTTATTGTTTTATTATGTACAGAAGAACACATTATTATTTTGTGCTTTTGTTTGCCTTGTAACTTGTGTAGACTAGGATGAATTAAAGCAAATTTTCAAAGACAAATGCCAATAAAAACGACGAAGGCAGTCTAGCATCATAATGTCGGCCCCCTACATAGTTAAGTAAGTAAATATTTTTTGCGTATAGAAACGGTTCATTAAAAAGGTCACATGATTGCACGTTTTTGTCATTTATGTGACCAAAATTGAGAGATGGTATACAGAGTTAAGCAAAAATTAAAAACTAATAAAATGTGCTGCATACTTCACTGGTAATGTTGTACATAAATTACCTGCACACTAAGCTTACGCCGAAGTAGATCCAAGTGTAAATCTTTTCTTTGCAGTTGTTCCCTTAAAATTCGTATTCGACGCTGGAGTTGATACACTACGGCGGTCTGGAATAGTCCTCATGCGATTATTCAACATATTCATTAAAAAATGACATTAAAGAATCATTATATCGTAAAATATTCATTCCAAAATACTTATTGTCAATCTATCTACATTTCAGTGATTATAATGACGTTTGCTATAATTTTAGGAATGTCTAACAGGCTGTCATGAAGTGTTTTTTTGTTACGAACAAATGATTTGGTGGATATTTCGGCAGTGTCTAATTATTTACGGTGTTTTTGTCGTTTATCAATAAGTGTCATCGATGACTGAGCGTAATTACAATATAGGTGAGCGGGATTAAACCTAGTTTAACAATGCCAAGCCAATTTTGAATGGTACAAATCTTACTTCTTTAAGATAAGGTAAATCATGGAAAGATCGTTCTCTTCGCAGCCTCGGGAGTGTGCCATAGTATCCGTAATATAGCAGCTACATAAAACACACATTTATTAAATTAACCGCTAGCATTGTATCGTTTTATCCTGACGAATATATTTAAATTGCAATTCTTATACGTGCCTTTGCGGGCATTGAATTCCAAACTAACTGATTTATAACCCTCTCGTTGTCAGTTACTCCAAGCACAACGTGAAGATAAATGATAGTGGTTAAATCAATATACGCAAAATACAAAGCGACACAACAAGAAAAAATAAAAGAAACAAGTATTGCATTGTATTCAAACATTAGTCTTATTTTATCTGAATTCTGGAACTCAAAACGAAATTACTGGATAACATTGTATAGTTGTTAAGTATCAGTATTTTATTATACATTTGTAAAAACGTTCTCATTGAAACGCGTCAAGCCCAGCTTATAAATCTAAATATATTATATAGTACGAAAGGAATGTAAACTGATCTTAATTTTTCCTTTCCCGTGATATGCTATAGTGACTGACCTTGTCTACAATTTTATCGCTCTCAAGTCGTGCGAGTTGCTCTGCTCGGTGTATAATGGATTCAGTGTGTAGTTCTACGCCGATATCCTGGGTCAACTCATCCATATTAAGAGTGCGGCTGAGACGCTCGAGGAATGCCACGAACTGTAACAGTATTGTAAATACTTGCATCGGGAAAAAGTTAATTATTATGTTTTATTTATACTTGATTGTTACTCATCTTTGAGATATGTTTTTGTAGTTTAAGAATAGATAAAGGAAAATTGTGATATAAAACTAATTTGTTTAGATTTTATCATTGTACCTACAAGCGTTTTTGTCTAATTCGGCGGCAATTACGAGTAATTCCGGTTGTCGATCATGCGCGTTGTTCATGTATTCAATAATTATTTTAATAATCACGTGTCTTATATAGCTAGGTATGTATTAATGATTGTGTACATATTTTGTTACATTTAAAGTAATTACAGTTATTTGTCGCCTTAAATAACTCGTATCTATCAATTACAACGGCTCTTAGAATGTTTATATATAGTCTTAAGAGTGTATTATTAACTCAATGAATATACTGACGTTTGCTTTATCCTTTCGGAGATTATCTCTGGAAAGTTCCATTGCGTTTAGTTCAGATTCCAATTTGTGAACTTTTGTTTCGAGCATATTACGTTCGTCTTCGAGGATGCGCACACGGGTCGTTGCTTGATCGTGTAAGTGAACAGTTCTACCCAATTGCTGAGATTCCATGCCCAATTTTTCTCTTAACGCTTCCAATTGCTATATAACAAATACATGTATTTATTAAATTATAGTGACATATTTATGAGAACCAACTAAATACAATTATACGCCCGCACTTTAAAGAAATATTACGGTATTACAGTAATTAATATGAATAGAAAAAAAAAATTACAATGTACGATTTTAATAAAGTATAGATTCGTTTACGTACCACAGATTTATCCTTATAGTCACTCAATATTTCCCTAATACGATCTTTGATAGTGCTTTCGTGTGCTTCGACAAAACGTGTTGGCAAGCTAAGTAGGATTGCAATGGATTCCATCGTGTTTCGAAACTCAGTCTGTAGTCTTTGATATTTTTCGTCACGATGTCGCAAATCCTCTAAAATTGTTAAAGACATATTTATAAACACATACAAATATTTTAGAAGGATTCCTTCCTTTTAATTAAATATACTTGTAAAAGCCTACTTGAATATAGCATAATTCGATTTTGATTAAAAGTAGCAAAGGCAAACAAACCTTTTAATTGGATTATCATAGATTCGTTTTGGTTGACGTTATCAGTTACAACATTGAGATTCTTCGTACAGTGAGATAGCTTTTCCCTGCTTTCATGCAGTTCTCTTTCAAGAACTCGATTAGAAACAGCAAGAGATTCTTTTTCTTGTTTAAGTCTTTCTATATCAAGAAGTTGAGAGGAAAGTTGTCTTTGCAACATATCCTTATCGGTATTTGCACGTTCTAGGGAATCTCTGCAACTTCTTAGATCTTGTTCGATCGTTGTTAAATTTTCAGTTGTGTTCATACATTTATTTTTAAGTCTCGTGATCTCTTGCACAAGTTCTGCAGCTTTGATAATAAGGCTTTCAGGTGAATGGGTGTGATTGGTATCACAAAAATCTGAATCCAAAGCAACCGACAATCGTCTAATGAGATCGTGAAATTGACAACGTGCATTTTCTTTTTGCTGCTCTTCATTATTGCATTCCAATTCGAGAGATCGTATTTTCTTTTCTAAATCTTTGATTTTCTCTTCGCAGTAACGGTTATCCCTTTGAAGTGTTTGCACAGTCAAATCGCTCCTTCCTTGCGAGGCTTGTAAGTTACGTTGAAATTCTTCGAGGTCTTGAATTTTCTTTTTGAGGGACGATATAATAGCGTTTTGACGTGCATTTTGTTCGCGCAGGTGGTCGATTTCGACTTGCTGCTCTAATATTCTTTGATCACGAGACAACATTTGATTCTTTAAATCGTTATTCTAAAAGTAGAAATGTAATTTTTAGCTTTGTTTTTATGAATTGCAATTACAAAGATACGAGTAGCAACTTACTTCAGAGGTTAATTTGTCACGTTTATATTGTAGTGCTGCTAAGTCGCTCCTTAAAGATGTGACCACATCATTACCGACATCTGCTTCCATCTGTGAACATCGTGTAGGATAAAAAATATATCGAAATGAAATTATTGATTCTCTAACAGCCACTTACATAATTCCTTAGTACAGATTACAAGTGGTTCGGAAGGATTGAGGACAATTTCCCGTGGCGTGCAAAAGACGACTAGTCTTTACGTAGGAGCGGGTACTTTTCATTCGTTTGTAGGGTAGCGTGATAGGGGTTGCTATTTCAGGCTTGCAAAGAGTCACGATATTTTCTTATGTACGGATAAATGTACGCTACTACACAGTTAAACTTTGTGATTTACATAACAGACATAATACCCCAAACATTGTTTCAGTTGCATGTAAATTGATTGAATTGGGGTAAACTTTAGTATCGGTATCTTTTTAAAAAAGGGTCTTTTACAGTCAACAAAAAGATTGATTTATTTTTTATTTGGCAAACTTGGAATTTATTAAGATAATATCTGTAATTTATACACGTGTACGCAGTTTTTTAATTAAGCCAATATCTATGGGATGTAGTGACCACTTATTATCTAGTGGTCCATTTCCTATTTACTCGTCCATCTATTTATGTTATAAGAAAAATATTTTGCAGAACAATTACAATGATTACGTGATAAATATTAATAAAGTAGTGAAAAAATACAAAGAATTAAAATATCATAGTCGACAAAAATATCTCAATATACAAAACATAAGCTCAAAATAAAATCAAATAAATATACAATATATATAAATATAAAATAGGAGAATAGCTCTAATAAATTTAATATAATGTCTGCAATAGTATCGAAGTATAGATCGAAGCAGATATAGGAAGCTATGATGACGCAACATTTTATACGAATTAAGGTTCTTATTAACAGTGCAATCATTAATATCCGCTTAAAAATCGGAGAAATTTGTGCAAGGCACGAACGAACAGTGGAAGATATCACGCTATGTTCGACGCCGTGGAAGTAAAGAATGGTATTCTGAATCGAGGGGAAATGCTATCCGACCGCGATTGCATTTCCTTGTCAGTCTAAACACTTTGTAATACCAATAATACATTTCTTGACTATCATTAATTTACGGTGATCACCTATTAAATAGTAATTAATTTTAACTAATTAATAATTAACTCGACGATCTCCGTGGTCGAGTGGTGTGTACACCGTTTTTCATGGGTACGCCACGCCGGGTTCGATTCCCGGCCGAGTGGATATAGATTATCATTAGATTTCTATGTTGTCTTACGTCTGGGTGTTTGTGGTATGTCATTATTATGGAAAACCATAACGCAAGTTACACAAGTGCTTTAGCTACTTACATTGGGATCAGAGTAATCTATGTGATTTTGTCTTATATTTATTTATTGTAATGTATTTATAACTTTTACCCCCGTCCATAGCATTACTGAGTGTTGATGCTTGGTAATAAAATATATGATGACTAGGTGGTACCCAGATGAACGGGCTTGCACAAAGCCTACCATTAAGTTAATATTAACAACGGCACTGATGTCGCATTTCACATTCTGCTAGGCTTGTACTGTACACAAAATGCAGGGTGTGCTGTTGACATGCCGATGTTTATTTAGGCTCAAAGTTATTCGGTGCTGAACAAGCCTTTGTTGCTTTAAATAGGTCAAGTCACGAGAAGCTCCCCTTATTAAAGAAATAAATTAACAAGCAGGTGACCTGGCAATTATACATCAATTGAAATTATCAAAGTTAAGAAACATATCCGGTGAAAGTTCAAAAACAAATAAATATTTGGTAAAAAAATATATTTCTAAGATAAACAAAAAAAGTTTATTAATTTGCTTTATTTAGAAGCAATTTCTTATGCGACGTAAATTTTAAATAAAATCTTGTTAAAAAATATTTTATTGACTATTTCTTTTATTGTATAAAAATATTTTATTCTTAAACCCTTGTATTATTATTACCAATATGTATAAATAATTTATTATTTTATAATAAATTATTTATACATATTGGATATTTGCCGAATGGCCTGTGATATTTACAGATTTTTGTCGTAGTAGTTAGTTTATTTTACATAGACATAGTGCTGCCGTTCGAACTACCAGGATACCTTTCTGAAGGCTTATTTTATGTGAAAAAAAATTAGGTATGCATGTATTGTAGAAATACAGTTCTTTCGACGTCATAATTAATATGAATTAGACACACAATTAGAAGTTTCAAATTTAGCGATGCTTGCCTGTTTTTGTTCTCTTCCGTTAATGTAAATGAAATTTTTTCACCGATTTATCACGGCACTTAAGGGTGTTTTCAATCATAAATACTACCTTAATGTATCGATCAATTGGCTACCTTAATATTCATTAATAATGACTATTAAAGATAATAAACGGATAGACAAAAAGATAATATGTATTGGAAAATTCTTTGAGAACGTAGTATCTATTGTCATTCTCATAATTAACCTTTTCATTGAATATTTTATCACAAACTCGAGCCGAGTTGAGTATGAAATTAATATGAGGTAGGTATATTTCGGCTATTGTGTAAAATGTTTGTATATCAAAAATTCAAATAATAATTACGAAAAGAAGAAAATAAATATGCTATATGAACGTGTACATATTGTAATTCTTTTTACGGTACATATGGTTATTTTGTTATTGGTTAATTTATTTATAAGGCAAAATAAAAAAAAAATCACTGTGTTAATAAGCACTTATTACCATTTTTTCTGTAAGTGTTAATTATTATTATCATTGAAATTTTCAAATGTGCCAAACTTATTAGGGCGCGGAATAGCATTCCTACGATGTTAGGTCAGAATAACTGATTTTCGTTGAAATACTTAGGTATTAATAACTGACAACATGTACACATTTTATTATTGTTGAACTGAAACTTTAAAGGTCAAATCCTATACATCCAATGGATAACTAATACGAATGTTTACTATGGAAAAAGACAGACCTCGGTTGGACTTTTACTCCTTAATGCTTCGTAAACTTTCCAATCCTCTATTTCCTCCTTGCTCTTCTCTTCCTCCATGTCTGATTTAATTGATTGTTATTTAATAACTGACACCAAAGACGTTACAGTAACCACGTCTACTGCGTTGCTATGAAGTTTGAACACGAAAACATGTAAACATAAGAATCGATTTTACCTTTCGTGTATACTAAGAAAAGCCTAAGTGCTGTTCGCTTTAGTTTCAATTGAGACTAAAAATCTGTGGTTTAACTCTTATATAATTAAAATATATGTTTGTTTTATGTTTAGGATTCATATGTTGAGCTTTTATCGTTTGATGAGAAAATATGCTCAGTGTTTAGAACCCAGTTTATTATATTTTCTACAAGTAGCTTTTTGTCAATTCACGACCTATGTGTCGAAGTACTTTGGCGAATAATAAAAAATTGTGGCTGTAGATTATTATTGTTCTTTTACATAGATTAAAACACCTCTTAATAATATAATAACCATCCTTACTAATACGCTACTTATCATGGAGGCTAGGTAGATCTCTGGTTGTAGTTACATTGGCTTGCTTAATTTTAAAATCGGAAAACAATAACACTAAATATGGCTTGAATATGTGATCATTATAAATAAACACAAGTAGATCAGCCAACTACGCAAAATATATTATAGTGCACAAGAGCGTGCGCAAAGCCACAAACACAAGTGTAGTCTTATATATATAGTTTTATAATGCGATGGAAAGAGAAATCTGATACGTCTAGAAAGAGTCTTAGGGCCAACCAAAAGACTCCAGCCTTCCACTGAGATTTTCTCCTACTTGAGCATAAGATCCCGGCGTTTAGGACCTTATCAGCTAACCACAAAACCAATGAGGCAGAACATACAAATCACCATGTATATCGATTCGTCAATAAGACAATCTTTTAATAAGTATATATAATTTATTTAACGTATTTTAAGGTCGTTTGTTTCATAGATACACCCGAACAAAACATGGTACAAAATTGCAGTCGAAAGCTGTCTCTCAATCTGAAAATTAAATGTTTTTATTATTTCATCATCCATTGTGTATATTATGCTTCGTATATTCCTAAGTTTCATCCAAAAATAGTATTGTCATACTTGCGGTCAAGATTGCGAAAAATTAAAAACAACATATAAAAATATTATATGTGTTTGTCGAAGATACAGTACAGTATTGAACTGCTGTTTGTTTACTTGTATCAAAATTCAAAACTTGTGAATTTACGTCACGGGGGTTCTTAGGAATTTTATTATTTTTTTTATTAGTCCGTTAGTTAAAAGAATAAACATAATAGTAAATAACATAACGATAGCAGACTATAAATGATCAAATATACTATTTGAAATGGCGCTTAAAAGTTTTTTTAAGGTTTACAGCTAATCATTTCGTACATTTTCATGTAAAGAATTTACGATTAATTTAATTATTATTCTCTAATTTTTCTACGAATTTACTTACTGCTGTTATCACGTATCGATCTGTTAATAATTAAAAAAAATATTTGAAATAATAAACACTTACAATCTACATTTAATACTTCACCCAAAATATTAACGATCAGATATATTTTGAAGGTTACTATTAAAACTGTAATCTTCAAATCTCGTGTTCTTACAACTGCTTCCATCAGATCAAAAAAACTATACTACTACGGTCAGTCATGATGACTGAACAAATTGTTTACTTTTTGTGAGGTGGAAAAAATATCAGTAGGGCTTTGTTTGCGAGCCCACCCGGGTAGGTATCACCCCCATATTGTACTGCCATGAAAAGACTGCATATTGTGTTTCGGTTGGGGGGATGGTTAAGGGACTTTACTTATATCCCAGGGTTGGTGCCGCATTATGATTTAACACGTTCAGTGCCAGCGACACGCCTAGCGTGTTCATGCGAATTTCTATAGCCACGCCGCGAACACGCTAGGCTTGTTCTAAGAATTTCAGTGATATCTTAAAAACTAGGCTAAATTATTCATTCAAACTAATTGAGTGCAATCTTCAAGCGATAAGCTACTGAGTTTTTAAGTGGCCCGTTAAAAATAATATTTTTTTTTTATTTTAGAAAAAAATGTCTTTTGTAATGCCGGCGACACGCTAGGCTTGTTCACTTATTAAGGATAATCATAGATTGTCAAACTGTTTTTTCAACAAACCACATTTTATTAATGGCTTATTACCAATTTGTTGACAATTGAACTAATTTTGTTATTGTTTTCTCAAATTTGAGGAACTTTGTTACATTTTTTTTTTGTACAAATATCTATTATTATAAAAATTTATACACCTTTGTAGTAAAACTATATAAGCCGTAATTCTGCCATTCCTATTTAATGACAAAGTTTATACTAAATTGTCTTACTTCGTGTTATGTTGATACTGATACTGATTATGTATTACAAGTACCTATATGTTAGTTCGATTAATCATTAACTACCACATACATACACCAAATATATAAAATCAAACACTAAATAAGGCTGATTTACCTTAAAAATGTAAACACATGTCAACTTCAAATTCGTGTTACAAGAATTGAAGTAATGAAACAATGAAACGAGTTTAGCTTACAAGAAGCTTGATTATTTTTTTAATTATTTGTTTATTAATTATTACTTATTTAATTTATCTTTATTATTATATCAAGACATGTGCACCGAATCGATATCCTATGACCTTTGAACATTTCTAGCAACTAAAAAGAAAGTGAACGAAACAAGTGAGATAAAAATTGATTTTAGAAATTAATAAGTATGTATTTGAGAAAAAAAAGGAGGTGGATTTTTATGGACACTTTATGAAGCGAAATTTAAACACTGTTTTAATTTGTACATATTGAAAGTTCTATTTTATTTTATTTGATTATACCTTACTAATTTCAAACTGACCCGCGTCCTTTGCAGGGATACAACAGTAGATAACAGATAACAGTATATATCATGAACAATTTTTTTATTGAAATACGAACTAAATCATAACGCGATAAAAAGTATATATCAAATTCGACACCAATGTAAATATGATATGTGGGAATTTATTAAAAAGTTTTACAACCACTGATTCATTATGATGTTTAGTTACCATAAAAGCGGTTTTTTGTCATAATTCCGGGATAAAACACTGACAACATCATTCTAAACACCTTAATTATTGCATAACACAAGAAATATTAACTAAAAAAGACCGTTTTAACAAAAAAATAACAATTTTATTGTTCCTGTGCCAGTGGACACGCTACGCTTGTCCATACAATTTATCTAGCGATGCCGGGGACACGCTTAGCGTGTTCGCGGCATTATGTATGCCGGCATCGCTATAAGCATAGGAAAAATGTAGGTGGCAGTGAACGTGTTAAGTATTGATTCCTATTAATTACAGCGCCCACGTCTGCTTATGTACAATACAAAGTATTCAATAATGTGTAATTAATTGTAGTAGTTCGGTATGGTCAAAATAAAATTATATTTTACAATGATCCTCCAATCTCTCTATCTTTTGTTGCAATGCCGCCCTATAGTCCAATTATTTTCTAATGACAGCTCAATCATATTTAAAATAAGAAATAGTGTTACATGCTAGTATTAAATGCTATGCCATATAAAATAATATTAATTACAGTTTCACAAATTATTGATCACTTAATTACAATAATAACCTCTGCTATATTCATAATATGCAATAATAATATAATATATATTATGATATAGAATAAACTGTCGTAACACCGTATAGAAGCTAGGGTTACTCTTTAACATTTATAATCGTTATGACACGATTTGTTTGGAGATATAAATAAAACACCAATCCGTAGACATTAGACTTTATTCAATATAAAGTAACAAAAGTAATCACGTTTTAAAAAATCTTATATATTCTAATAAAAAAATATAATTAATAATCACGGTGACAAGTGAATCTGGCCATTAATACTTTTATAATGGCAATCAAAAACAGATCAAGTCCTTCATATTAGTCTTTCGCAATTTACACTTTAGCACACGTTAATATGTAGAAACGAGGTAGAAAAAAAAAATAATCTGAACAAACCAGGTTCATTATCCTTACACTATGAGATTGTCTGAAACACCACATTGATACAAGTTGTGTTTGTGTGGAGTGGTGGTGGTGTGTATGTGTGTGTGGGTGTGTGTGTGGGTGTGTGTGTGTGGGTGTGTGTGTGTGGGTGTGTGTGTGTGGGTGTGTGGGTGTGTGTGTGTGGGAGTGTGTGTGAGTGGGTGTGTGTGTGTGTGGGTGTGTGTGTGTGGGTGCATATGTATGTGTGTATGTAAGTGTTGTGGGTGTGTATGTGTGTGTTAATTCCAGATTCCACTATAGACGAAACCCCCATAAAACACCTCCTGCAATCTTGGTTAAGACAAGTTAACTATGACATGCTGAATAAAATATTCCTTACTAATGATCAGTAGTATTTGGAGGTAAATTGACACAAATGTAGTAACTCAGGCCATGTGTAAACTATTTAAAACACTTATTAACAATTAGAAATCACGTTTATCGAAAAGAGTAATTGTTTCATCGAGTCTTTTATATTTCTTAAACCTAACACTTAATATGACACTTAGACACTGACAAATTTTAAATTCCCCAGAATGTTCTATATTTAAACAGCCGAATACAGCTGCAATTTTTTTGACTCTCGTCATTAATATGTAAGTATCGAATAGTCGAAAAATTACAGTCTTATTAATAACATCGAAACATCAATATATCCTATTGAAATATGTGTAGATAACAAGTGTAACTTATAAATACACATAGGAAAAAAAAACGAAATTTTAACATTTCGCCATCAAAATCGATAATCAAAAACCTTACGACCTAAAAGATTGAAACAACAATATCTTACTCAGAATTACTCGTGTAGCTTATAACTGACATGACAGTAAATGCACAATATTAACAAAACGAATGTATAGGAACTATTAATATCCAAGCACTGAAACTACAAACTAAATTAAATGCAATGTGAGCTGTTCAATAATAACAATAATAAGAACTTATCAATATAAATCAGGTGGTTCAACTTAGCGATTAAAACAAATAGTAAAAAAAAAAAAAAAAAATTAAAGGAAGTAGAGAGTTTCGTTGAGCGAGTAGTGCGGTTGGTTGTGCAGGCTGTTGGCGGCCAGGAAGGCCAGCTTGTGCGCGTACTGGCACACGGCTGGCACGCGAACCTGCGTCGAGCAGTTGAAGTACATGTGCGTCAGTTTGTACGTCAGCCGCTGGATCTGGAACGGTTCACGCGATTATTTTTATGTTTTTATTTTTACTTTTTTTTCAATAAAATATTACTATTTTGTATAAAATGACCTTTATTGGAGTAAGTATTTGGAGGAATGAGGATGAAGATAATGATAGTTAATTAGTTTGGTCGTGAAGGAGCGACAAACAATCACATTTATAATATTAATAGTTAATTTTGTACTGAGATCACATATTATATACCGCTTTTAATTTTGCAAATATCTCATAATCTTAAAGTACAGTATCAATTCTTAAAAGACCTTAAATTATAATTAATATACATTAAATAATCTAATTATGATAATACTTTTGAAGTTATCTTAATTAAACTAAGCCATGTATTTCATTTTAGTTATTTTAGAGTTCCTAGCTATATTGTTACAAAGCGGATTAAACTTACGCGATCGGGATCCAAACTCGAGGTATCCTCGATGACGTTGTAGGAAGTGGGAGCGATAGTTCCTTCGCGCACATTCTGGGATACTAAGAAGAAGTCGTATCTGAAACAAAACAGATTCATGTTAGCTGTAAAGTAAAAAAAGATGAATGTATTTTTTTATACTATTGGTTGACGAACGGTATGGGCCTCTGATGGTAGGTGGTCACAATCTACTTTCATCGCCATTGCGCCAACAACCTTGGGAACTAAGATGTCCCCTGTGCCTGTAGTTACACTGGCTCACTCGCCCTTCAAACCGGTACTCAACAATACCAAGCACTGTTGTTTGGCGTGGTGAAGGAAAACATCGTGAGGAAACCTGCATGGGACAAATTTCATAGAAATTCTGCCACATGTGTATTCCACAAACCCGCATTTGAACAGCGTTGTGGAATATGTTCTAAACCTCTCCTCAAAGGGAGAGGAAGCCTTTAGCCCATCAGTGTGAATTTACAGGCTGTTGTTGTTGTCGAGAGAGAGACAGACAGACAGACAGACAGAGTCACTTTCACATTTATAATATTAATATAGTTTAAGATGAGCTTACCGCTCTGGCAGCGTGACCACGTCATCTATAACAGTGCCGGGACGAGGATTCTCGCCGGTGCGACCGCAGTCAATGAATACTCTTGTATTGATCCTCTTGGAAACAACGATGAACGCCATTTTGATGTCAGTGTTACCATAGACCTCTGCTAGTTTCTTCTTAATCTCCTCCACCTATAAAATAATAATAATGTAGTATTATTTTCCTTTATTTAACTTCATTTCATTTATATTTTGTGTGACTCACTTCGTGGCTCTTGACGTATGGAATCTGCCCATCGCCTACGCCATCGCGGTAAAAGAAGATGCGTCCTGGCAAAACACCTATAACAATAACAAATAATGAATACTTAGTGTTATACACATAAAGTACATACAATTTTGTTTATAAACATAAAGGTTGTACATAACATGCTTTGGGAAACGTAAAGATATATTATGATTATTATTTTTGTATGTATGTAGTTTTCTTATAAAATCATGTATATACTCGGGCACTTGTTCTTCATCCGAGTATTTCTCATTTTCTATTTATTTTACAAAACAATATTTAATTCATTTATACAAACCATTCCTCTCGCGGTACTTTCGCACAGCGCACAAGATGTTGAATCCAATGTGCGCGCTGAGCTCCTCGCCCGACGTGTGCGCGTTGACGCTGGTGTAGTAGTGGGTCATGTGCCGGTCCAGGGTCGCCACGAAGGCGCCGAAGCTCTTCTCCTTGGAGCGGGTGTCGTGGCACACGTCGTAGCCCACCACCATCAGAGTGGGCAGTGGGATTTCTACGACCCAAGGCGCTCCACCGAGCTGTTGTCAAAATTGAGAATTTAGTGTAACAACAACATCTTGTAAATTCCCACTGCTGGGCTAAAGGCCTCCTCTCCCTTTGAGGAGAATGGAAAATGTATTCCACCACGCTGTTCCAATGCGGGTTGGTGGAATACACATGTAGCAGAATTTCTATGAAAGTTGTCACATGCAGGTTTCCTCACGATGTTTTCCTTCAACGCAGAGCACGAGATGAATTATAAAGACAAATTAAGCACATGAAACAGAGGTGCTTGCCTGGGTTTGAACCCGCAATCATCGGTTAAGATGCACGCGTTCTAACCACTGGGCCATCTCGACTCTTTCGACGAATTGAGTGTAAATCTAGACTATATTATTCCAAATTCCACATATATAGTAGAACCTCGTTAAGTCGAACCTCGATAAGTTGAAAACCTAAAAATCTCAAAAATATATTTTATTCCCTTCCATCCAAACACCAAAACCTCCATTACTAGAAATGTCAAACCTCTTTTAGTCGAAATAATCAGCGAGACCATAAAGCCATTTTGGAATAAAACTAGCTATAACGGATTTGAATCGCGAATATTAATTATTTACAGCGTTCGTGGTAGTCTACCCGTGACCACGAACGCTGTAAAGTGCTCGAAACGTCGGGATGTTAAAAATAATTAATATACGCGATTCAAATCCGTTATTGCTAGTTTTATTTCAATGTGTAATCGCAAAAATTTAAGACAACATTAAACCATTTTGGTACATAATTTCCGTCTATAACTTGAAAAATTAAATTTAATACTGTATCTCGAATAAAAATAAGTTATCGACTTTTATGTATGCCATATTTTTGTATTTACTTAATTACGTAGAATTAAAACACACCTAATTCGAAATTCTCTAAGTCGAAAACTTTGTAACTCGAATTTTTTGGCGTCTCCCTTGATGTTTGGCTTGTAGAGGTTCAACTGTATAAAGAACTATACTAGTCGCCCGCGTTTTAGAGTGTTTGTTGTCATGTGTCAAGCAAAAATAGTCTATGTTCTTCTTTAGAGTTCAAGTTTGCTTCATCACAAATTTCATCAAATTCGTTTCAACGGTTTGATCGTGAAAAAGCGACTGACAGTAACTTTGACATTTATATTATTATTATAGACAAAAGGATTAACTGTAATACCTTGCAATTGATTTGGATAGCCACTTTAGTCGCTATGGACATGGCAGATTTGCTAGTCATGTTTCGGGCGCAAATCACTTGGGTGGGTACAGCGCGATCCACTGTGCATTTTTTCTTGATGGCTTCATACCTAAGCATTTAAATAAAAATTAACAACATTACGATGAAATATAAATGATATCACTAACAATTGCTTTCATGTACACAATCATAATAAAAACACACTTTATTGATACATTTTTAGCGGAATGTAAAAGATACAAAATCCAAACAAGATCAAATAAACATTTAATTCATTGTTTTAAAACTTTAGATAAGATTAGATAAAGATAGAGATTTATAAATCTATCAGAGTGCCATGTTTAGAACTGTTACATAGATAAAGGTTTTACTGTGGCAGACATAAATTTTACATTAAATGTAATATAATACGACTGAATAGAGATCAGGCAGAGAACACTAAAGGAGGAGGAAGAATAAAGCTCGTAGAAAAATGAGAGAGTAGCAATACTTTCTAAATTAAAGGTCTTAAAGAATTCGTGACAAAGTGGTGGACTAATGAACTAGCTATTAGACCTTTAACAAATATAATAACCATACTACACAAGCTGCATCACTTTGGCAAGTCAATGGCATGGCAATCATTCCATGGCAGCAATGAAGTAGTTTCTTTAAAATATTTTTATAATCATAAAGTTAGAGAAAGGTTACCTGTCTGCATAATTTCGCGCCAGGACACAAACTATCATTGCAGGATTTTTTCTTGCGATAACGTTCTCGCACATTCCAGCATACTCCATCTGACCATCACGCTGGATAGTAACTATAATAATTTCACATATATTAAATGACCAATTCTTAATTTGTGAGATAATATCAAAATTGTATGTAATAAAAATCATACCTATTTCTGGTCTCGGCATTCGGAAGCCCACACCGTTTCCAGTCTTCATAATCAATTCAACGAATCCTTCTGTATCTCTACGCTGTCGCTCAGGTGTTATTACAACCCATGAAGGCAAATTCGCGATGGTGAACAAGCTTTTAGATCTAAAACAAGCAAAAACAATATTTTGCTTACTATAAACCACATTTTGTATTTATTCATCGAAGAAAGGTTTTACTAAATAATTTAGTACTATAGTATATACATATATTTAATTGTTTGCGATGAATTGATCCACTGATCAAAAAATAGCTGCATCAAATCATCTTCTACAACAACAACAGCCTGTAAATTTCCACTGCTGGGCTAAAGGCCTCCTCTCCCTTTGAGGAGAAGGTTTGGAACATATACCACCACTGGCAGAATTTCTATGAAATTTGTCACATGCAGGTTTCCTCACGATGTTTTCCTTCACCGCTGAGCACGAGATGAATTATAAAGACAAATTAGGCACATGAATCAGCGGTGCTTGCCTGGGTTTGAACCCGCAATCATCAGTTAAGATGCAATCATTCTAACATCATCAATCATCTTCTAGGTGTCTAAGAATACATTTAAAACAATCAAACATCTATGGGGACAATTCCTTAGAGAAATCTGTGATTGCAAGATGATTCACTATAAAACATAGTTTATCAACGTTAAGCTAATTTCATTATATAACTTGCAAAATAATTCATACCGCATATCTCTAGTCCAGCCATCATTGGTGTCACCAGCTGGGTATTTGGCATTGCCACCTTGAATAATGTTCTCAGCTGGAAGTTGGCGACCTTTGAAGCGTACCAATGAATTCGATAGTTTCATATTCCATTTAGCGAGTTCCTGCCAAAAAAATTAAATTTTATAAATTAAACCGATGACCACTGTTGACACCTGACACCACATGGGATACACCCTGACCACTTTTCATATGCGATCGTAGTTCTTCAGTGAATAAATTAAATTGATGACCACCGTTGACATCTGACACCAAAATATGGGCATACACCCTGACCACTTTTCATATGCGATTGTTTACAACTTGCCTCAACGACTTGCTTATTTTGCGTGAGGCGTCGATTGAAGTTGAGAAGCCTTTGTATGCGCACGTCGGGCCCGATCTTGGTGTGCACGGCGAGCGAGCGCATTAGCTGGAAGTTGCTCCGCATGTCGTCGGACAGGCCGGTCTGGCGGCACAGCTCGGGCACCAGGTACACGAGCTCGGGCATGCCGGCGCGGATGTCGCGCGCCTTCGACCGCGATATCAGCAGCGGCTGCCCGCCGTCCTGGATCCTGATGTTGTATTTCTAAAACGGACCATCATTTAAAATTTACCGTTAACTATTTTAATTCGTATACATTTAACATACGTAGCAGAGCTCGTATACATTTAACATACGCAGCAGAGCTCGTATACATTTAACATACGTAGCAGAGCTCGTTCTTATTTACCTTTGCGTAGTAGTCGAGATACGAGACGTTCTCATTTTTCATTTTGAAAGTCGACGACGGTGTCTCGCCCCAGGTGACGTCATCGACCCTGTATGTTTTCTTGTTGTAGTCTGTCATGACGATCTTACCGACGATGTCTTCCAAAAATATTTTTTTGTAGTTTGCACCCTTGGTTGATGCATATTCTTTGAGCATTTGAAGCACTGTGTCCATGCGAAGAACCTTAAAAAATCAATAGGTTAATCAATCACCGAGTTGGACTTAGCAGTAACATGAATTATGATGTTCTAGTTTCACTTACTTTGTGTGTGATTTCAGTCACCATCAGAAGGCGATCTTCATATTGATTGATAGTAGTTTTATATCCTGGCCATATTTGAAGTTTATACTCGGGAATATCAATCTGTCAATCATGTTAATAAAAGTGTGTAAAACAAATTTCTTACTTAATATTTTTTTGTATTATTTGTTTTAAAGTATTTAACTCATTTCGTTACCTTTGCAGCAGGATCAAAGAAATCTCTGTTCATCAGCTGCAGTTGCATAATGCTGAAGCATGTTCTTATAATGATGTTGAATATTTGAATGTAGTGATAGTCACCGGGGCTGACTTGGCAGGTAAGCTGTAAGATAAATATTTTAGAATATTCATTCTATTGAACACAGTGACCAACTCAGTCAATTACACAGGAGATATTGTAGGGCACAAGTTTGTATGGAGCAATCTCATGATTACTTTATTGCAATTGAATCAAAATTTTCATTGTAGCCGTACAACTGCTTTTGTTCTAGTAATTTGGTTTGGGATTCAAAGCAAATCAAATAATAATATCCTTTATTCAGGTAGGCTTTTACAAGCACTTTTAATTTGTCATTTAACAATTTTTTTTAACAACCTCTTTGGAAAGTGGATTCTGCCGAGAAAAACTGGCAAGAAATTCAGTAGTTACTCTTTTTCAACATTTAAAAAAACAGTCATGATATTTAATTACAATTCTATATGCATATTATATATCCTGCCTGAAAATCATTGTATCTCATAACCAATGTAAATTAATAAATCTTAATTTTAATAACCCAAGTCCAGGTATCTAAAGGATTTTTAACTTTAGAGCTGTACAAGAAAACAACAACGCAATTTAATAAAACTATGTAGATTGCAAAGTAAACGAACCTTGACTAATATTCTCATGCGGGCACCATCTGTAGTGCGATCAGAGTACAATTCCAATGGCTCTGGATGTAATCGAGATACAGTATACAATGCTGAACCATCAAATATATATCTGGAAATATAAATAAATGTTTAAGTGTGTTTCAGTAGCGTAGCTAGGTGAGGAAGGGGCCCCGGTGCATGTAAAAAGAATCTTTCCCATCCCTCGTTAAGTAATAAAAGTAACTTTTAAAATTATAGATACCAAATAATAAATATTGCGAGTCGTGATTTTCTAGCTTCAGAAGCCTAAGCTTAAGCTAAACACTAAGGTTTATTGAAATAAAACTAGTTTTTACGGATTTGAATCGCTTATATTAATTATTTTTTAACATCCCATGGTCACGGGTCTACCCGTAACCACGAACGCTGTAAAGTGATCGAAACGTCGGGATCTTAAAAAAATAATTAATATACGCGATTTAAATCCGTAAAACTAGTTTTATTTGAATGTGTAATTATCGCGAAAATTTAAGACAACATTACCCTAAAGTTTAGTTTTGAGGGCCCCTTGAAGTCCAGTGCTCTGGTGCTCTGCACCACCTGGCCCTAAGATAGCTACGCCACTGTTGTGATATTAGTTTAACAGAATATCATATTTCCGTAAACATTGAGCAAAATAATTTTGTAAGTAAAGATTTAAAGTGTTTTTCATAGTTACCCTCCAAGTGTTTTTGCGTGAACACGTAACAGCGCTTTACGAATTCCAGTATTATCTTCTTCCGGTGAGAAATCAACATGATACTGATAGAGAGACCAGTTAGGAGTTGTTTCAACTGTGAAGTAGTTGGCGCTCAGATCCAATGGTGTTCCGGTACTTCCTAAAACAAATATCTAATATTTAGATTTTTATTTTATAACTATAAAACTTATTTATTTACTTAAGACAACTAACAGTAGATACAATAACACATTGAATACGTACAATATAACAACTTGAATCAAGGAAAATGTTCTGCTAATTACAAGTAGTCTCGGCATGCACTTTAACATTACAATACACATATTTTATAGAATATTTTTAAGTGAAAAAAAAAATACATATAAGAATTCCACTAAACTATCAAATAATCAAGAAATATTATTAATTAATAATTAGAAAATAAATATTAAAGCATTCACCATCTAAACAAAAATTAACATTAATATTTATATTTCTCTAGATTACAACATTTTATTGAATTAATTTATGTTAGGAGTAACAATAACAATACACTAATTACAACTGGGCTGTACAAATAAATAAAGACTTAAACAATAATAGTTTCCGGTTTTTAAACTGAAGGATTCCTGTTTACACAACAATATTATAGCCATCATAAATTCCTAAGGATAACAATACTAACAAGACCAAACAAGCAATTATCATCATTACATACAAAACAAAGTCGCTTACTGCTGTATGACTCTATGTATGCTTAGATCTTTAAAATTACGCAACGGATATTGATGCGGTTTTTGTATATAAAACATGGTATACACAATATAGCTTTACTAAATTGTGTATTGATAATTTTAGATGTTTCTAATGAGATGTCGTAAATAAACAAATTCCATGCGAAGCCGGCGCCTCTAGTAGTTAACATAACATTTCTTTTTGGTAGTAGTTAAATCAATGAATGATTGTATTCTGTACTTTAATTAAATGTAAGCTATTGATCTCTTTCCTCACATACTATGTTTGTAGCTATGAGGAAAGAGATCAAATTTCCAGTCTGTATCTACAATGCAGTGCTTAGTAATACAAGAACACATTGGTCATGATTTTTGCTCAACAACTGATGAAATCTCATTGTTGCAGAATATTTATTATATTATTTTGTTGTTTTATATAATGAATATTACTTTTTTATATGAAATTCATTCCGTTTTTAAACAGTTCTTTATTTTTTAATTTTCGTAGATTCTTAAATTTATTTTCAACATGTAACAATTTCATTTTCTCATGTAATTCTCCATGGATCCAATATTAATTAAGATATACATAAAAATAAAAATTGATTAAGGAATAAAGTACTGATAGCTCAACAGCTCACTTACATAATATGCTTATGTAATAACATGAAAGTTATTTAATGGAAATAAAAACTAAAACTACTTAAAATTTCAATATTAACATATTGGGTTTCTAGGTTATATATAAAGCAAGTGAATTAGAATGAATGGATAGAAAATTTTAAACAGAGTCATAAGTCATTTGTTGCTGTGAGTACAGTATGCTTTAATGCTTTCATGCTTGGATACTTATTCTTGTCTCACACCAGAAATTATGAGACCTAAAGACATCAGCATAAAATATTTAGATTTGAATCTCCAGAACTAACATGGACACAAAAAAGCCGAAAGAAAAGAAGCTCACAAAGCTCAGATGATTGGTTATGTGTGTCTGTCAGTAACATGACACTAATAACCAATCATCACTAAGTATTAATATATCGTTTCTGAGAGTTTTCTAAAACCCATTTAAAATATATCATTTCAAAACATTGTATTAACAAAAGCTCTATGACATTGTCCATTGTTTTTGCCTGTGTTGGTTTAGTTCTATAGATAGATAAGACATGCTTGCTTCATATCAAATTTCATCAAATTAGCTTAGCCATGAAAATGTAACAGATAGAAAGAGTTAATCGCATGTATTAGTGTAGATTATCTTGAAAAGTCAAATTTGATTACTTCTAAGTTTTTACTCCACAAAACAAAACCTCTAGATTGAAACAATCATTGGTTGAGTTGAGTTTAATAACAAATATGCTGTTTTTCAAATGGTAAAAGTTAAGAACAATTTTTACAGTATCAAAGCAAATAAAATAATCATTCAAGCATGGTTAGACAATTAAAAACACTTCAAATTTAAAAATTGGTGACCACTTAACATCAGGTGGCCCAATTGCTCTTCTCCCAACCTATACAATAAAAAAAATATATGTGCAGAATATTTGATTGAGTAATCTATTTAGTCATGTCAAAATTGATCTGAATTGACAAGATGTAATAAATAAATTATATACATATATATTCAGGTAGGTATAAATTAGTCAAAATATCTGTAGACCCGGTATACTTAGTATACTTAGTACTTGGCTCCATATATATAACGATGAATTACTATCACCGTCATATATATGATTTGTCATAAACATAAGTGAAGAGCACTATATCTCGTGCTCTTCACTTTAATATGCTGCAAGGAGTGTGAAAGTGCATTCCAGCATGTAGTTATTAAAGTATATGTTAGGTAAAATTATAAACATCTGTATATAAAATATCTGTTATTTTTGATGGGTTAGCTGCAAAAACATACTCCCTAGATGAGTTTTAAATTCACACTACAAAGATTATTTATCATTGAATATTTCTATTCAATAATTCGAATCAATTGTTAGATTGGATGTTATTTAGTTTTCCATTTCAAGACTGTGGATAATAAACCCTATAGATTCACATATTGGCAAAAGCAATTTGTTAATTGCTTTGCTGTGTTATGTACAACAAAGTGAATTATTATTATATACATCTTTATTTATTGTATTAGTATTCAATGTATTGTAAAATTACCTTTCTTTGATGTCACTGTATCGGGACGAGTGCGCATGATCTGCATTTGTTCTGGCAGGACACGTCCACCACCCCTGCGTGATCCACGACCTACAACTGTAGACCCCGGTTCTCCACTAGCAGTTGGTTGGGATTGAGCTAAAAAAATATCATCATTGGTATATTACTAGTATTAAATAAATCATTAATTTTTTAAATATGATAATGTGGTTTTTTGGATACATACATAAAAAAAGTTATTTAAGTTCTATCACATGGTCAG
Organism: Vanessa cardui; assembly: GCF_905220365.1. NCBI lineage: Eukaryota > Metazoa > Arthropoda > Insecta > Lepidoptera > Nymphalidae > Vanessa > Vanessa cardui. Next base: position 4,756,730 of record NC_061130.1, on the reverse strand, counting down.
ACCCAACTGAATTGCAATATATATGATTTTAAATAGTACTTCAATAGGTATGTATGTATTTCTTAGATAAATAAAAATATTAAAAAAAAAATGAAAGGATAAATACATATCGCAATTGACTGCATTCTTTGCTGAATATCAACATCGCCTGGGTGCTCGTGAGTTGAAGGAGTAGTACGATGAGAGGCCCTGCCAGCAGACGGCGCAGGCATGCCCGCTCTAACCGGAGGAGCAACAGACGGTGGACCCCAAGCCGATGGCGGTTGCGGCCTAGGCCCAGGTTGACTTGGTTGCTGCTGTTGAGGCCTAGGCTGCTCTCCAGGTCTTCTCGGTGGTTGTCCAGTTCCATCTCCTCCTCTTCCCGCACGTCCGCGGGCTCTTCCACGACCACGCTCAGACATGTTTTATTTTAGCTGAATCTGCAACGCAAATTACGATGTAAGTATTATAAAGTATAGCCTTACTATAAACTCTAATATTTGTGTTTAAGATTGCTAAAACCACTAAAAATATATTAAAAATATTTACGTTTTGCGAAGTTTAAAAAATAATAAACAAGGTCAAACTGTTTTAAAAATGGAGGCATGTTATTTTTTACAATAGGTAGGTAGGTAATTGTAAATTAATATGATTTAAATTAAATATTCTTAATACATATATAAAATAACACATTACTAAGATTGTAATAGTTTTTTTTTTTTTTATATTATAAACAATATGAGACGTTTTTTAATAAAAGAACTGTGTAAATAATTTTATGTCTAGGCTGATAAATTGTATTTTTAAATAACTAGGAAAATTGCAAATGATAGGATATGAAGACACGTCCAACTTTAATTTAAAAATCAGTTGTTACCTAGGTAATTATCTAGATAATCAATAAACCTAGAACTTTAAACAAACTACCAATACTAAAAAGTAAAGAGTCAACCGAAGTCTCTAATGAAAATGGCAACAGGTAATTAGTAAAATCTGTCGAGTACCAACCTATAAAAAATCTGTACTAATGGTGCTGCCAGAGTCAGTCATAGAATCACTAAAGTAAATAAAAGTACGTCGAGTATAATCACTATTTTTTTTACATTATTCAGGAATTTAAACTTATATGATGAATATAGTATAAAGTAAATTTGTCAAAATACCATTGCCTTTTGGATTAATAATATGTACTTTTTATATTACCTTTTACTTTGTGTAAGCCAATTTTAAATCACTTGATTAGTAAAATTGCTAATATAAAAAAAAATATTCGAACTTGAATTATCAAACTTTTAATTTTGGTAAACTAACTCATTTAGAGAAAGTTTATTTTTATATGGCAATAATATATGAATATGTAATGCTGCCAACGTAACAGTTAAAACACTCTGATAAAATCGTTATTTTAATTTGACCAGTGCTGCCACTTTCAACTCATACGGCGAAAATATTATATAGGTGCATAATATTATATTAACTATAATAAGAATATAAAAATACTTTAAAATTCACAATAGATCTAGGTAATGCCTAAAATATAAAGTAAACTATTAATATCAAATTAATGGTTTACTTTTTTGTATGGGCACTTTAATCTTGTTGTAAAGTAATTTTTGTTTCATGTAATATTTTGTTTTTACTGTATGCATTTAAAACAAAATACATCATAAATATCTTAATTAAATTAAAAATCAATGTCCCCAAATAATGTGTTATTATTTAATTTTCATTTTAGTTTGAAATACCATTATTAGCACAGTCAGTTTAATATATTATATATGTAATAACTAATAATTATATTTACTGCTTGATCGATAAATTTAAGAATATATTGGTATGGTTGGTATGCCATATTGGTTTATTCAAACACGAATGTAAAAATATTTCTTAAATTTATTATAAATTTAATATACCCTTTGTTGCTATGTTGGCTTTTGTTTGTTAGAGTAACTTAGTTTATAGCATAATGTACCTATGTAATAAATTTATATCCAAGCAAATCGTTATCTTGATGCGGATGTGAAATGGAAACTTTATTTAAAATTTGTTTTAAAAAAGTTGATTGGTTTTTTATCGGTAATGCCTCTCGAAAAATCTTGAAAGTATAAATGTTCATTTTTTTTATAGTCATCAAATGTTGAAATCAATACCTTAACTTAATTTTAAACTTGATACAATGAATTTAATTTATAGATATATTTTTTCTAAGTTTAATGATTTTTTTTAAATCTTATTTAGTAAACAATGCAATGGTATCAAATCGGCTTATTTATGTTTGTCAACCCAAAACTTTATAATTATAAACGATTTTTTTTTTCATTTGTTGTATAAAAATCTTTTGCTTTTTTTAAATCAATTTATATAAATAACAACAACAGCCTGTAAGTTTCCCACTGCTGGGCTAAGGCCTCCTCCGCCTTCGAGGAGAAGGTTTTGGATCATATTCCCCCATGCTGCTCCAATGCGTTTCCTCACTATGTTTTCCTTCACCGCTGAGCACAAAATGAATGAACGAACACAAATCAACCACATGAAAATTTAGGGAGTATGTTCTAACCACTGGGTCATCTCGTCTCTATAAACCACTTTATATAAAAAATCATTTATTTTAAAAAAAAGTGTTTATATTTATTGCATATTTTTATTTTATTATTTACCACTGTATAATATAAATTTATTGTATATTATATAATATAAATTAAAACTTCTTATGAGAATATTAATGGTAATAAAGTACTATTTATATATCTGACGAGCAATGCTTACAAAACGATTTAATTGTAAGTGTAGCTTCCAGTTCCATAAACAATTTAAATCAAATACATTCATCAATGAAATTTTGAAATATATGTCCTGAAAATATTATAGAAATTTTTGGTCGTTGTTATATAAAAAACAAACAAAATTAGGCATAAATATTTATAAGGTACATTCAACGATTTATTCTTAGTTTTTGGTCCTTTGAAAAATACATCTCTAATGTAGTTTTGATGTTATCGAAAGTGCTGTAAAAGCGTCCAATGTAGTTTTCTATAGAAATTAATGGTTTTGTGACCCTGTGACGAATCGTCGCTTTCTGACCCTGGCTCGGAATTTGCCGCCGAGACCATAGCCAACAGCCATAGATGTATTTAAAAAAGAAAAAAAAAAACGAATAAAGATTAGTCATTTAAAAAAATTGTTGTTTTTATTTGGTACATAAAATAAAAAAAAAAATTGCGTATATTTAAAATTATGTAACTCAACTTACCTGTTTCAATTCAAATGAATTAAACTAGGGTTTATAGTAGGATAAATATAGGTATAATTATAATAATAAATTAATTAATAAACGCATAAATTCCTACATAATTAACGTAGAAGATAAAGCAATCTCTATAATTATTTTAAAATAATATAATGTATCATTATATAGATTTAGTCAGCAAATCTTAAGGATGTTATTCGGGAGTCCCCTCAACCCTCTTTATCGCCATATTTGTTACACGGAACTGAATTTAAAACAGGGGTTTTATGTCCATTTGACACTGCTTTAAAATGGCACGTTTTTATTCCGGTATTTTTATTAGCTCCGTTTTCCTCTTTGTAACGGGACGCTGCTCCCTCCCCATAGTGAAATTTATTTAAATTCTTTAAAGAATATTCTCTCCTCTAGGCTACTTTGTTCCCGCCGCTACGGAAGTCTTAAGTAAGTTGGTTAGAATTTCTACGGTCTGTTATTGAAACACGCTTACTCCTATTTGGTATTCAGATACAGTTATCAGTTTATCTCATTTTCTCCATTCTTATTTCAAATTTGAATATAAAGGAGACCATTCTGAGAATCACTGCGTAATGTTAATTAAAATGCAGTCCTGTCGTCTCTGCTTCCCCGTAATTAAGTGCTAGTAGAGTTTAGTATGTACCCTTCCCTAGGGACGCGACCGACACCGGGGCATATAAAACATTCACGCCCTAAAACCGGTTAATAGCAACAGTTTAGAGTGTGAAATTCTTTTAGTCTATACTGACAGTTTTCGACGATTTTTACTAATATGTATTTATTAGCCCCTATCGAGTTAGTTGGAGGTAATGATTGTAATTCTTTATTATTAAATGTATTTGCAAAATAAACGAAATTGCATTGACTCAAATAAAAGCTTACAGCAATAGTATAATTTTAATATTTATCGCTTAAATAATTTACAATTTTCAAGAGCCGAGATGGCCCAGTCGTTAGAATGTGTGCGGGTTCAAACCCAGGCAAGCACCGCTAAATATTCATGTGCTTACTTTGTGTTTATAATTCATCAAGTGCTCGGCGGTGAAGGAAAACATCGTGAAGAAACTTGCATCTATCTAATTTCATAGATATTCTGCCACGTGTGTATTCCATCAACCCGCATTGGAACTGCGTATTGGAATTTGTTCCAAAACCTTCTCCTAAAAAGGGAGAAGAGGCCTTAGCCCAGCTTTGGGAACTTTACAGGCTGATGATGAAAAATAATTTTCTAAACATAAACAGAATCAAACATTTCTATAAAAATATTAACTTTACCTCTATAGAAATACTTTACTAGAGTAAAATGCGTAGAGTCCGAAATTTAAAAATACGAGTGAAACGTGACACTAAGCCGTATTTTTATCATTTAATACGTTAATAATCCGACTCTGACGACATCAGTGCAAACAATATCTCTGCAAATTAATCAAAGTTTGAAATTATTTAAATATTGATTTAACTCCAGTAAGTAGCGGGGCGGGCCGGCCGGCCAAATATTTGTCGAAGGCAAACAGTAATATCGTTGCGCCTTCAGGCAATCCCTAGTTCCGTATTTCAATCGCGCTCAATATGATAATGATGGATACGCGCACTGATTGCTGATGCGTGCTTCAAACAGCTTTGTGTCGGATTTATTGCAATTCGCGTGGGCTTTTAATGGAATGCTGTACAAATATCAATGAACAAATTATTCGCTGTGACGGAATGATATACATTTTTATTAATATGATAGATTTTTTAAACGTTTCTTTTTGTTTTCAATTAATGTACAATCCTTTAGATCACACGCGCTAATAATAAATAATGTAATTATAAAAGTAAGGGACAATTCATGAACCAATCGTATTGATAATGATTTATTCTTTCTAACATATTATATGTTAGATTCTTTTTTCAATTAATGTACTTACAAGTTTTTTAAACCAATGTATTGACGTCTTACATTAATATTGCATGTAGTTTTTTTTTTGCAATTATAGAAGTAATGGGAGTCGTTCATTAACCATTCGCATTGATAATCTGGATTGGATATAGTATAAATAATTAACTTTCCCATCACTTTCAGATCATATGTTAAATTTGTCTCAATCAAAAATGTTATCATTACACACGCACTTCTCATTCAGTAATGATAAACCTAAAACAATCCACCATATGACACTTTTTTTTAGTAAATCATTACCAAATATTATCCCAATAATTCCGTGAGGCAAGAGAAATTTGTAACAGAAAAACGCACGCTATCCTATTGACTATTACCGTATTGCGTTAATTTTAACATAATATTGGCGATTTCTTTTTGTAATATTTATAGTAACGTCAGATATTTGTTTAAATAACATTCATAAAAACATGCATAATGATTTCATGTGTAGTAATTAATTTCTACAAAATTATACTCCTGCAAGTATAAAAGGCCAAGGAGTACCTACTTAGCACGCTTAGCTTATTTTGTTTGTAAATCCCGAATGAAACTAAAAAAAGAAAATATTAATACATTGTCTTAAAGAAGGAATTATTTTATAACTTGTATTGACATAGACAAGGACTAAATACAATATAACCAGGAATTAAAGAGTTTTTTAAAAAGAGTTTTTGTATCTTCAATTTACACTACAATCTTATTATAAGCTTAAATAAACTATCCATATGGAATTGTGATAAAAGTGGTAATGATTAAAACTGTTTATAACTTAAGTAAATGACCTAAAAAGGACATACTGTTTTTGTTTCATTTCAAATATAGGCATACATATTTTTTATAATAGCACTAAATTTACCTGTATAGTATTTATTGTAATGTCTCCATAAAAAAACTTGCTACCTAAAATATAATATTATTGATAGCGACTTTTTTTAATTGGTAACATTATCACATTGTCGTTGTAGTTTAATGAGTCTGAACTTTTAATGAGAAACCTTCTTTTTTCAGTATAAAGTTATTCATTAAGATGTTATAATCATGTCTAGTATATACCTACACGTATAATGTTTATATACATATTATATATATATATATATATATATATATATATATATATATATATATATATATATATATATATATATATATATAGTTTTACATCAATTATTAGGCATAAAAAAGTACCCTTTGTTGTTGAAGTTCAAGCTTGCTTCCTAACGAATTTCATCATTTTCGCTCTAGTGATTTCAAAGCAAATCAAATAAAATCAAATCAATTTTATTCAAGTAGCAATGAAGCGTTTTTGAATCGTCAATATTTATATATTACAAACGTTTTGGACAGCAGCCTCCAGCGAGAAGAACGGCAAGAAACTCCCACAGTTACTCTTTTCAAATAAATAGATTTATGACTTTGCTTTTATAACAATTAGTGTCCTGTGATGGAACTCGAGCCTAAATCCAGGCGTCTTTACTGAAAATTATTATTTTAATGAATATTAAAACTTTGGCCGTAATAAACAAAAGACAGTCAGACAGACAGAGTCACTTTCGCATTTATAATATTAGTATAAATTTATAATCTATCTATAAGTTAAATCCAAATCATCAGCCCATAGTTTTGTCTTCAGATAAATTTATTTATTAAGAACTCTTCGTTTCAAAATTGATATAATTGTTATTCCTTTCTCCTTCATAATAGACAAATAATACACATAGCATTTAATTATATTGTAATCATATAATTTGTTCAATACAATAGTTGCTGTTTGATACATAATAAAACTACTTAAATTTGATAATTGTATATAAAATGCAGTTAATTAAAAACGGTCTAATAAATATAATTATAGAATAATAATTTTATTACTTTATTTTAAAATGGAAAGTTTATACTACAGAAAATTCCATAAAACAGATAATGTGAGGGTGGATCATGGGATAATCTTTAAGCTTGTTCAGTATCGTATCGACTTATCAAAGTTTCAAGCAACTTGGCCAGAGATAATGAAGAATTATGAGTCTGGCTGTCTCTCACTCGTAATTGTCATTTCGGTTATTAGAGCTGAGGTGGCTAAAACTCGTTATCGCTAAGTAGGAAACGACGTTGACACATCGATATTTCGTCGTTTTTTAATTAACTTCATTATTTATCCGCCATGATAAAATTTTAGGTAGTTGGTGTACGACATTTTTATATTTAATCGTAATAATCAATTTTGTGTATACAATGCAGTTTTTTTAAATGTTTTTTTATATATTAATACATAATTAAGTATATAGATATCTATTACATTTCGTCCTTTATAGATAAGGCAATATATTTTAACAATAAAATTGCAGATTATAAAATAACTAAGTAAAATAATTGTATAATTAAATTATGGTCTAAATTATAATAATTAAAATAAACAAACTCATAGATAATAAAGTTTCGTGTCTATAAATTGAAAGTAGTTTTTAACTCGTGTTCAAATCGTATGTATCGATTAAATATAGGTATTCCGTGAAAAATAAACTTCTTACGCATTCGAAAAACCCCTTTCTAAGGCTCTTATCGGGGTTTTAATGCCTTGTACATCGTTCCACGTGAATGAGCATGATTCATCAGAGCCCATTCACGGAGATCCCTGGTTCCAGACGCGGTTTTGTAGAGATGTGATCTGTTTAAGTACGGCATAATCGATAAGAGGTTACATGGAAATAAATAAATAAATTCCTTAAGCACAATATTCAAAAACTCATATATATACGTGTCTATAAAAATTTAAAACGTCATGTTTCTTTCAATTTTTTTATAACGAATTAGAAAAATGCTGGAATATGTTTTAAAATAATTGAAATATTCAAATCAAATAAATCAAAATACTCTTTATTGTACCATTAATCACATAGTTTAGTCAAAATCAAGAAAGATGCACAAGCCGCCTTATCGCTAAAACAGTGATCTCTTCCAAGCAACCTTAAAATCAATATCGAAATATACTTTATTCAAGTAGGATTTTAAAAGAACTTTTGAATCGTCATTTAACAACTATTTCAAGTGAAGCTTGCCGAACCAGTGGTGGTTCGGAAAGTAGATGCTACCGAGAAGAAGCGGCAAGATATTCAGTAGTTAGTCTTTTCAACAATAAAAAATACAATCGTGTTAATTAATTACAATTATATATGTATGTAATTTACCCTGACTTTATTATAACATATATTCTAAATCTTTTTCTTTTGTTTAGGTAGAGGAAAGAAAGGAAAAAAGGTATATAATAATATTTATAAGGATTTCTAGATGAATTAAGTGACAATTTAATTGACATGTCCTGTACTATTCATTTTCTTTGTGCTTATGTTTAATTGCTTTTCCTTATATGATGTCATCGTAATGTGACATTTCCCAGCACTAGGTTCGATCGACAGATTTAGCGTCGACGCGTCGTCGACGCCGCGGATTACTGTGATTTCCCGAGGGGCTCGGACCGAAAAGACACCTCGGTCGCATCCACATTATTACTTTCCCATACACTGACAGCTGCGGCGACGTCTGAGATGTGTAATTATTTCGTATAATTATTATTTGTACGACTTTCAGGTCTTTACCCTTCAAAGTCACATAGTCTCAAATAGATTTCCGCCCTCTTAATTGTCATGGAAGCTCAAGTGATGTTCTTACGATGACTTCTTTGTTTTTTTTGTTTGTATAATTCTAAATTTAAAAAATATATATTGAGGTGGAGAAATAAGTAATCCAATATATTTTAAATGAGATTCGAAATGTGTAAAATTCACAGTTATCTTAGTGCCGACTTCATTTGTTTGATGTTTGTTTTGAAATATATGAGGTATGACTATCGAAAATATTAATGTTTGCGTCAAAATGAAAACATCGGTGTCCACCCTTCGAGCCGACAACAATACATCACGAGGCGACATCCGCCGGAAGTGGCGTAACGAGGCCGTTGTTCTGAGTCCCCCTTCCCTTCTCCTGACTATTTTTCCATAGAGCCCCGCGGAGATTATTTTCGGTTATTCATAGCTCAATACCATGGTGATGAATGCAGGCTCACATTAATATATCCTCGGGCAGTTCGTTAATGCTTTCAATATTTTCAAGTTTGAAGTTGCTTGACAAATGATTACATTTACAAAGAGATTTTCTATACACAAATCTTTGATAAGAAAATGAAAATGTTCCTTGAGTAATAATCTTCTTACATTTATTTCGTTTGATATTAAAAATATCTTTTGAGTGATCCTCATTAAAAGAATACTTAACTGTCATGAATGAACGAAGTTTATTTAAAAGATCATTGATTTGGTAAAAAATAGTCAAATTATTTTAGACAATTTGACGTATTTTGTATGCATTCAGGTGAAATTTTTTTATTAAAAAAAACGATAACAAAGGGTAAGTATGTCTAAAAGATTGATTATTTTTTTAATTTATATTTAAATAAATAAAGAAAATTTACAGATTCAGTTACTGGTATATTACAAATCCGGCCATTCGCAGCCTACGACCGTAAAGCTTCTTAGCTCTAAGCCGCTCTAATTGGAGCTTTGAAGAGACGTAAACATCAGTTATGATTGCCTCGTTATCTGTAGTTCACCTGACGAAGCTTTGAAGGGTTCATTCATTTCAAATTGACGTATTTACATAAATCAAAATTTTCTTTGTTCGATTTTATTTTCGGCGTATGTAGACGGATCGGCATATCGAATGGTAAGTGTCACCGCTGCCCATAAATAAGGCGTCATATGAAATTTTGACTTTACATTTTTCTTACATAGCTATTAGGCTACTGATCTTAAAGTCGGAGAGGTTATGTCCCTTGCTTTTTGCAAACCTATCTAGGCAGAGACCACATATTAAACTGCTAAGCATTACTAGGTATTTATTATTGTTGTGCTCCGGTTTTATTGGTGAGTAAGTGGAATTATAGGCTTATTTCTTAGGTTAATACTTGTAAAAGCATTATTTATTTTATTATAGGTCTAATTTATGAAAAATACATTGGACCTTGCACGTAGAACCCATGGTCTCTAGGTAAAATACCAGTATACATTGGATCATAAATTATTTATTTTTGGTTTTTCAACAGTGTATACAATGATCATAATAATATTATTTAACAATAGTAAAATTATATTCTAATATTCCTACTGTGATCTTCGTTAAGTAATTTTAATACACAATTACTTAAAAAAGATCACAGTAGGCACAATAAATTTTTATAAATAAAAAAAACCGCCTTCAAAAATGAACTAAAAAGAAAAAAATAATCAGTTACATCCATAAACAATTTACGATTTTTTAATCACCTCTCAAAGTCGGTGCCAACATTGCTAATATAGGTACCTACATAATACACAATACATACATACAAAAACTAAATCTATTTATTGTATAGATGACACCATTAGACAAACCTTACTATCGATACAAATTAAATGATTTCAATATAGGAATTTATTTACTTTGTTGGCACCGACTTCAAAAGGTGTTTCTTTTTAGTTCATTTTTGAAGGCGGTTTTTTTTATTTATAAAAATTTATTTACTGCTTTTCAGTGTTGTTTTGCTATTTATAATTACAATTGGTAGTGTTTGGCATTCACTTTATTATACTCAGTACATTTCGGCTTTCGACTCTAAACATAACTGAACGCCGTTTCAATACGATGTGGACTGCAACTCAAATTAAGCGTTACCTAAGTTACAATAGCCTAATGTTAACTGCTTATCGCCAATTAGACAATACCATTTTTTCCCGATGCAATGCTGTTAATCATTGAGGATGAGATGAGGAGTTCTCCTGGTAGTCCACCATAAGCTAGACTTCATCATAGGCATGTTTACTAACATCAATTGCTTGACGACTATCTTAAAGAAATAGAACTAAACCCGTAAAATAGTTACTTACTAATAGGTTCTGATTACCAGTTGTGGTCTTCATCATCAGTTCCACTTCATCAAATGTCACTTTTCGTGAGCATATGACCAAGGCACTTCGAATAAAACCGAAATCACTATAGGTTTGCCTATAAAATTTGAGGAGTTCCCTCGATTTCTCCAGGATCCCATCATCAGATCCTGATCTCCTGACAATGGGACCACCTGTAAAACATGCCCTTTCAAACAAAAAAAGAATTGTCAAAATCGGCCCAGCCATCTTCGAGTAATTCGGTAACATACATAAAAAATAAAAAAAAGGCCCCGACGAATTGAGAACCTCCTCCTTTTTTTGAAGTCGGTTAAAAAGAAATCAACATCTATCCTAACCTAAGTTAACTTCTAAATTTAAAAACTACTAAAAAACAATTAATAAATATATGAGAAAGGAATTATCAATTTAGACATAACTTTTGCTGCCCAGTACGATCTTTTTTATGGCACTCATAACGTGACGCAATAACTGTGGCAAATATCAAATAATAATCGTTATTTAAGCTTATTAAATGACGTGTTGTGTACTGTAACGCTTAAAATGAGCGGAGTTTATAATTTCGTTGCGTGTGACTAATAACGTGCCGTCAATAATAGCTTTATGACAAAAACCCATTAGTCGAACATAATGTGACCAAAGGTATACTTCGATTAGTAAAGAGATAAAAAAATAAATAATTGTTATATGTTGCATGCGATTGTCACTTAAAATGCAGATTTGTTAACTGTCAAATTCCAGAACACCGCAAATAAAATTCTTATCATTGATTTCATGATTTTATTTTTCATAAGGAAGATAGTGTAAACGAAACTGTTATGGGAAGTACAAATACATAAAAGAAAAGTCAAATCAAGGGAGACGAAGACAGCACGAGCTCAGGCATCGTAATCACGAAGTGTTCCTGGTCCCATTCGACGAAGTAGGTACGTATTATTATTTTATATTTAATTAATAATTTTGATGTCTCTTGTAACTTAATCATATTTACTTTTTTTTTTTTTTTGTATCTTAATTATTCACGCATGCTGTGATAACCTGTAATTGGAAGTGCAACTAATTCTTAGTCTAAGAACATCTTTTATGCAATTACTAATGTTGTAACTTCTGTTGGTTGTCCCTAAATAAATAAATAAATAAATAAGTAATACAAAATATCTCATTATATAAATTACATGAAAGTTGTAACATTTGAAGAATTGAATTATAATAATAATAACAATATTTATTGGCTGAATAAATTACACTACTACAGACACAAAGTATATAGTAATTAAAACAGAACAAAACGACACATATTCTATGTAATACAAAAATTATACACAAAACAAATAATTAAAAACCAAAGGGATAAAAAAAATAAAATAATAACTTATGGTATTAGGTATGTATAAGTGCGCAGCAGTGCAATTCAACCAAAAGGAGACCACTCAGTATACGTGTAGGCTTCTACACTGATTTACATCATTCTTTAATTGCCTGTTTCATTTAATTTAGGGACGGCGCACTGCGGTCTTGTGTCATGGACATCTGAGCTAGTAATTATTTTACTGACGTTTAGGCATTTGCTAGATGTTCTTTTTATATTTGCGCGGAATAAAAAGTTCCTATAGCCCGGTTAAGCAATATAGACCAGAAGTAACGAGAATTAACTTGTAGGGAAACAAACTTTTTTTTTTTTAAATGTTTCTTATCTCATAACTTTTCACTGTGTAGACCGATTTTAATGTTTTTTTTGTTTGAAAGGTAGTGCTTTCCGTGTGGTTCCATTTTAATTTTATCCTGTTCCGATGATGGTATCCTTATGAAAACGGTATAAGTCTTAAATTTGCACAAAATATGAGACTACTTAAAAGTCGATTTACGATTCTATAATGTAGTTATAATTATTGCTATATTTGGAGTCGGTGTCAGCCAAGAAAACCCTATAGTATATCTATCAAAAAATAATATGAGAATACTTTAACAAATATGTTTTTTACAAATTACCTTATATACGACAATATACTGGGTCAATCAAGACACTTTTATCGCTTCTTTCTTTTAAGTAGTCTTATATTTTTCATTTCATTTACTTAGGAGGACTCTAAAAATATGTTGAATACGCAATTATTTTTATTACTTTTTAGTGCATATTCATTTGTTTTAAAATAGGGTTTTGGTTGAAGTCGGTTTTTCTTTTTGTTAAATTTTTTTTATTCAAGTTAGAATGATTTCAATGTAGTATTTGTAAGTAGAGCTAAGTGCACTAAGTTAAATAATAAAGTTAAATAGTAAAATTCATTTAATATCTTAGCAGTAGTCGATGATATTGCGTTGTTCAAAAAGCAAACTATTTACGTAGTCCAAAATAATTTAATAAATGTAATTTATGAAACTGTTGTGCGATAATGTAGAGGGTGATTTAATTTTTGTATTTATATAATATTTATTTATGAGCTTACAGTCTTCAACACAAAATTTGTGAAAATTGTTAAACAAAATGAGGATACATCGTCTAAGTGGGAGTCGAGATCGCGCAGTGGTTAGAACACATGCATCTTAACCGATGATTGCGGGTTCAAACCCAGGCAAGCACCGCTGTTTCATGTGCTTAATTTGTCTTTATAATTCATCTTGTGCTCAGCGGTGAAGGAAAACATCTTGAGGAAACCTGCATGTGACAAATTTCATAGAAATTCTGCCACATGTGTATTCCACCAACCCGCATTGGAGCAGCGTGGTGGAATATGTTCCAAACCTTCTCCTCAAAGGGAGAGGAGGCCTTTAGCTCAGCAGTGGGAATTTACAGGCTGTTGTTGTTGTTGTGAGTTTATTAATTACAAATAATAATATAAAATGTCGTTCAGTATGATATTCTACATAAATCACCGTTTAATACTTTCTATAATGTTATTTACGTGCTCGCCCAGGGTTTAATTTGTCGGTTGAAATTGCTGTGAGCCGAGATGGCCCATTGTCCTAATACTAGTATCGGCGATCCTCACTTATTCACCCTGCTAACTGTTATTTTTAACTTTTTGACCCATACCCAAAGTTTGATTGTAAATTGTAAATTTTTATTGCGTAAATCGTAGGATATTTTACAATCTGCAAGCAAAACGAATCGACACGTACGTCGTACATAGAGTCACTCACTATTTTACTTTTACGACAACTATGGGTTGAATTACATACCGTTGTCTGTGATAATTTTATTATATAAAGTATATCATAAGCTCTAGATAGCTCAGTGTTGAATACGTGTAACCTAATCGAAGATTGCAGGTTCAGTCCTTGGGTACCACGGAATTTTTACTGTTTAAAGTGTTTTTAATTAATCTCGTGCTTGGCGGTGACGGAGGAAATCGTGAGGAAAAATTTTACTCTAAAAATATACTCAGTTCATTTAAAATAAAAAATAAAAGCCTGTAATTATCTCTGGACTAAGTGGACCAACTGATATGGAGAAGGTTATGATTCCATCACGCTGTTCCAATACGGGTTGGTGGATGTGACAGCGTAAAATTAGACAGCGCAGGTTTCTGTACGATGTTGTTCTTGCATTCAGCACTGGATGAAATACAACCAAATTGATTGGTATGGCATGGCAATTCGTTTGTACTTGTCTGCTTTTAAACCCGCGATCATCGATTAAGATGCAGGCGTTTTAACCAATGGGCCATCTCGGCTCAGAGCAATTTCAACCGACAAATTAAACCCTGGGCGAGCACGTAAATAACATTATAGAAAGTATTAAACGGTGATTTATGTAGAATATCATACTGAACGACATTTTATATTATTATTTGTAACTCACAACAACAACAACAGCCTGTAAATTCCCACTGCTGGGCTAAAGGCCTCCTCTCCCTTAGAGGAGAAGGTTTGGAACATATTCCACCACGCTGTTTCAATGCGGGTTGGTGGAATACACATGTGGCAGAATTTCTATGAAATTTGTCACATGCAGGTTTCCTTACGATGTTTTCCTTCACCGCCGAGTACGAGATGAATTATAAAGACAAATTAAGCACATGAATCAGCGGTA
Source organism: Vanessa cardui (assembly GCF_905220365.1). Lineage (NCBI taxonomy): Eukaryota > Metazoa > Arthropoda > Insecta > Lepidoptera > Nymphalidae > Vanessa > Vanessa cardui. Next base: position 4,741,602 of record NC_061130.1, on the reverse strand, counting down.
CTTGCCTGGGTTTGAACCCGCAATCATCGGTTAAGAGGCACGCGTTCTAACCACTGGGCCATCTCGACTCATAAACTCACATAATATTTATAATATTATTACATTGTCTGTTATCGTAGCTGCTAGTCAGTTCACTTCCCCTACATAGTGTTTTACGGCATTAAGCTCCTTATCACAGTTTCCACTCCGGCAAAAGCGATACCGGTATTTTATTACGGAGCAATTTGTTATACAATAACGACTCTAATGATTATGATATAAAGTATATTGCGTGTGTGTGACTTTGCTGATTTATTAGTCTACGACACTTTATTTTTTTCTAAACAACTAAATAAAGATAAAACATTCATATAATTTTTTTTTAAAAAATTGTATTGTCTATTATATTAGCTATTTTAGTTGTAGAAATCGATTTTTTTAAATATATTTATTTTATTTACAATAATAATATCAATAAAGATTTGTAGGATTTTCATTATGGATAGTGGTTGTAAATTTATATATCTTGTAAAAATAAAATAGTGGTAAGAGGGGATGAGAAAACAGGGGTGGGGAGCGGGGGATGGGGATGGATGTAAACACAAAGCTTGTGCAAAGCCGGCAGTCACGTGGCGCGTTTGCCGGGGGCGCATCACTCTTAAGGGTGATATCGCTGCAAGAACTAAATAAAAACATTGCTGATAAATTCCAATGAAGTGAAACAGTGATCGGGTAGGCGACTATTTCGTTCAGTTGGTGTATAAAATCCTTAAGAGTGATGTCCTCCGGAGGCATGTACATAACTGTAGGTACTCCAAACATTATATTCCTTGACAGTTTCAAAGCCATTAATTGGCAGATTATATTGAATTCTATTCTCTCTAACAACATCAAAGAGATATTGTATATGATGCAACAACCATTCTAAAGAATATCAATATATGACATATCAAACTATAATTAACATATCTAGTACGTATGATTAAATATATTTTAGGGTAATATAGTTTAAACTATCATATCTTCGTGTCATTTTGGTAAGTTTTTTTTTTAATTTTCCTCAATGCACTGCACCTGGATGCAAGTTAAATGCATGGATGTACAAATGCAAGCAAATGGCCTTTTTATATTTCTCAAGTCTGCAACCGATGCATGTTTTTCTAATAAGAAATTAAAGCCCTATTAACCGTTTGAAAAATAAAATATATTTTAATAATTATTTCTTTACAATTAAAATACAATATATTCTATACCTAATTTTTTTTGTTCATATCTTTGAATATACCAGAACATTTAAGAAATTATAACCATGGAAATTCTGATATTTATTAACTTTTATTCATCATCATCAGCCCGTTTTTGTCCACTGCTGGACATAGGCCTCTCCAAGTGCACGCCACTGTGGTCTTTCTTACGCGCATCCAAAAACTTGTATTGTAGTATACTCATTATTTTTAACAATGGACTATATTTTTTTTTTTTAAATAATATGCGTTATTTAAATAAATTTCTTCTATGTAAACCTATTATTCTAATTATTTATTATTACTGATAGGTTGATAATAATTATTAAATCGTAACTATTGATAATAAAACATTGACCGTATAGTAAACAAAATAATTTAATTACTTTAAAGATTTCCGTAATCGTATCAGTTTATTAACAGATTCAAAATATGAAAATAACCAAGTGGTTATAATCGTGCATTGATATATTGTATACGAATTAAAAAGTTTTTAATAATAAATTTAAAAAATAAGGCATTAATGACCGACATAGTGTTGGTTTGTGATAAAAATCGGATATTTAGGATCGGAGGATTATTAATCGGAGAATATATGTATACTCTATAAAAATAAATGTAATTACGTTTATCTTTTTTATCTACATAGCAGATTGTAATAATCTGACGGTAGATGTTTATGTTTTATTTATTTTGAAAATTGAAGTTTTTAAATTGCATGTTTATGCTTAATTAAACAAAGTGTATTTTGATAATTCTTTCTTAACACTTTTTGACACAGTGAACGCTTCTATACGTCAAAACAATTATTTCGTTGTTGTGTCTAGTATAATCTGTCTCAATTTGATATTAAAAAAGAAAAATAAAAAAAAGAAAGAATGTCTGTCCAGCGAAAAACTACTGCGAAAATAAAAGATTATAATATTGAATACTATTACAGAGTTTGATTCACAAACAAATTAACGGTGATTATGAGATAATCAAATATTCGAAAACAACAAATGTTACTCGTGCAATATATTAACGACGGCAAAATAAATGTCAGTTACAATAAACAGTGAAAATATTAATCAATATAAAAAGCTTTCAACGACCCTCAGCTAAGCATCGGAACTAATTTAATAAAACGTTCGTCCCCGTTAGCGTTGGACCAGCAAACGTCAAGAGTTGTTTATGTCGGCAGAAACTTAATAGAGTTATTAAATTTGGCTTTAATTTATTCAATTTGGAGCGATTGCGATGGTAGACAATGCTAGGGGGCGGGGCCTCGGCCGACCCGCCCGTTTGCACTTACCTGTAAACGTATTAACACAGACATACAGATTTACATTTACGTACTGTGTACACACATGCATAGTGCAGTAGTCGATAATGTTCGGATTATGTTTAAAGCGATGTATTACCAATGGAATATATATATTGCCTTTGTTAGTTACGATTGTTTAAGGTTTGATATATTTTACTGTAGTATGTCCAAGTCCATTTCACTTATATTATAAAGTTATTAGATTTCACTCATATATCGATAATTAGTTTTAACGATGCTACGCTGTGACGTATCTCTACGTTGATTTTTCAGGATGTTTTTCCACAATTATAACGTCCGTGATTACTAAACATTTTATTCTTACAATTTTTAGACTGTCCTTTTACGGCACATACATAGCAAAATTGATTTTTTTTTATGAATCATGAACGAAAAAAGAAATCAATTAATACCATAAATCTTGAAAAGAAAAAAAGTCGCATTTCGACATTAGGTAACAAACATAGTCGAATATCGATTACATGTGTTACCAGTATTGATTAATTTTGTTATTGTATTTTAACAAACGGTTTTGTAATTTGTTCACAGTCAGACACAAAAGCTTGTCATAAACATTGAGGTATATTTGATTAATGATTACGAAATAATATTCGATTATTTTTAAACAAAACGTATATTTCTGTAACCTTTACAAGAATCAACACTACGAAATTATTTCATGCAAATAGTAGTAAATATGCTTTGTATAATTACTTGTTTTAATTTACTGTTTTTAAGCCTAGCCTAGACTATGGCTAGTACAATGGTAGCAAATGATTAATTAAAATCTGTTAAAATATACGCGATCACTGATTTTTTGATCTTGAAAGGCTTTTTTTGCATTGTTTGTGGTTATTTTTTCTTGTTTTATAATATTATTTTCATTTTGTAGAAACTGAAACATAGGTAAGGATTTGGTTCTCTTATAGGCGGCACATTAAAATATTTATCAATGTTCTTAGATGATACGTAAGTATACTTAGTTTGAGGTAAATAATTTATTAATAATGAAGAATTACATTAAAAAAAACTTTATTTTTGTGTTAAATTTATCTTTATTTTACTTCAAATAAAGTATTAATGTTGTGTTTAAATGGCATGACAGTTGTAAAACTGTAAAACGTAAAAGTAAAAGTAAAAGTTTTGTAATCAAATACAATTAAAATTAAGTAAGATGGCCACTAGTGAAATGTCATGTCAAATGTAGATTCACGCAAGTAAAACCGGCACTAAACTTAGTATTTTCTATCTGTTTCTGCGTGAAAATCAACGAATACTAACATAACGTTTTATTTATAGGCTTGTTTGTATGTTTATTACTTAATAGTTAATGGTATTAGTACACATAAGATTGAAATAAGTCAAATGCCAAGTTTTTTGCAAATTTTAAATTATGATGCTATCTGGTAAAAAATTGTGTAGTAAACCAAATACAAATTACATGAAGTAATAAATATATATTTTTATAACATTAAGATTTTTTAGGACGCATGGATAAAAAACCAAATTTAACAATTTTTCCGTATAATCTTAAATTATTTTTTCAGTATATACCATACCATACCGTACCATAATCCTACTATTAGGCATTTTTTAATAAATCAATTTGAGAATGAATTCAAACACTAAAATTATTCGACCTTCTAAATGTAAAACGTGGTATAAATATTCCAAGATTCGTTTATGGCAGTTACAATTTCGCAAAGTTACGGCAATAACGAAATACTATTTGTAAAGCCGTCGAATGTTTCTTGGGAGATTTAAAGATCGTGATTTTATTGCATCGAAAGAAACCGCTTGAGTAGCGTCCCTGAGGAGCGATCGGTCGGCAAACAGCATGATCCGTCGCGGAACTGTAGCGTTCAGGGATTTATTTCGTATTCGAGTTTCAAGAAAAATAAACTTTACGTACTGCCTGCACACTTCTATGTTTAGCTTTCTATTTTTGTATATGAAGTTGTAAGTACTGTTTGCTTTGTAACAAATCTAGAATAGAGAAAAGAATATCCTACTTCCCATGCTATCCTACTTTGTACTAATATTATAAATGCGAAAGTTTCTAAGGATGGACATATGTATGTAGGTTTTTACTCTTTCACGAAAAAACTACTGAACGATAGGTTATAACATCAGAATAACACATAGGCTATAACTTATAATAGTTTTATGTAATTTGGTTACAATATCAATGAAGTTGAAAAAAATACTGCACTCTGAGTGCTTGGCGTATGTTTCGACCTAAATGAATATTTTCGAAGATCTTACAGATTTAAAAAACAGGAACATAGCGGTTTGTATTGTCTAATGACCAATAAGCTGTGAGCGTTGTAAGACATTCTGTAGTGTATTTAGGACCGGGTTGCTAGTATTTTAATATAATAAACTATGAAAGTTTAATTATAAATACATTAACCTAACCTAAAAGATTATAACTGTCGTAATCTATGCGTTTTGTTGTACAGCGAATTTTCCTTTCAAATTATTTCCTTATTTTAACATAATATAGCATATATTATATATGCTATATTATGTTAAAAAACCATAAGTGATTTATTAATCTATCATTTTGGACGAAATAATACACGTATTAGTTCATTTATTTGTGTGTTTTTGAAGTTATTTTAGGTAGGTGAATTTTGTATGAATGAATTTAATTTAAACAACATTAAAATCGCTTTGAAATTAATCCAATTTCATCCCAATATGGTATCTCATGAGAGGCTGTTATTGGCGTTATCCAATTGCAAATTATATTCGTACATTTACAGATAGGGAAATAAATAGATAAATGTTTGTTATGTGGTGATAATTATTATGAGACAACATCACATACATTACTCTGATCCCAATGTAAGTAGCTAAAGCACTTGTGTTATGGAAAATCAGAAGTAACGACGGTACCACAAACACCCAGATTCAAGACAACATAGAAAACTAATGATAATCTACATCAAGTCAGCCGGGAATCGAACCCAGGGCCTCGGAGTGGAGTACCCATGAAAATTGGTGTGAACACCACTCGACCACAGAGGTCGTAGTTAAATTATGATATTTGAGAAATTCTTTTGTTAAACATAAAAACCTTTTAAGGGCCATTTGATAATTTAGTTCTCAGAATTATATGTCTCGTTTGTACTTAATACAGTTTCTTAAAAAACACCGACGGGACTTTTGTTCTTAATTAATGTCATGAATAGATTCGTATTACATGAAATAACCTCATATTATTTCACTATTATTCCTCAAAACTTGTATTTAAAATTTATTTGATTTCATTATGATTAGAGTTGATTAGAGTTTTTTTTTATGGTTTTTTTTTTATATGGCGGACGAGCATATGGGCCACCTGATGGTAAGTGGTCATCATCACCCATGGACAATGACGCTGTAAGAAATATCAACTATTCCTTACATTGTCAATGTGCCACCAGCCTTGGGAAGTAAGAAGTTATGTCCCTTGTGCCTGTAGTTACACTGGCTCACTCACCCTTCAAACCGGAACACAACAAAACTGAGTACTGTTATTTGGCGATAGAATAACTAGTAAGTGGGTGGTACCTACCCAGACTGGCTTGCACAAAGCCCTACCACCAAGTAGAGTAATTTTAGCGCAAAACTATATACACATATTTTGATGTGATAGTTATGGTAATTTAATATTAAAATGGATGGTCACACATAATGGTATGGCATCATATCCTCCTGATCATTTACGGCCAAAAAAATATTAGGCCAAGGATATTTCAAACACCTTTAAAGAAAAGTTTCAAGTTATTTTTATTTAAATACCCTATAATTTATTTTTTTACCCATTACATTTTTTATATTCTTAAAGCTTTATATGTATTTTTTTTATTATTAACTCTTATGTTTAATGAGGACCTAATATACCATCAAATTCAATAAACTGCTTCTGACTTACGGCTGAGTTCACAATTTTCTATATTAAATTCGTAGAACGTTTGAGAGGTGGGTTGCTATGATACCTTAGAGAAGTTAATAAGTCATAAATAGCAGGGAGACCAGGATGGAAGTAGGGATATTGTTTGTGTTAGAATGAGACAGCTGTTGCCCCCAGGTAGAGGAGTGGGATGTAATCGAGTGGAAAGAGGTGCTTTTGCACAAGTCATGAGGTGTCACCAGACGCAGTAATGTGATATTTGATAAACTTTTTTAATGGAAACAAAACTGATAAAATCTATTGCATTTTGAATTAAGAATATATTTTTTAATATTTATATCGGGCAACATACATAAAAACAAAATTTATGATTCTGTATTAAATTGCTTATCAAAAAGTTTTTACTGTAAATTGCATATATTTATTAAGTAGGTACTTTTATATAAAGATTTAACCATACCATCAAATGTGAAACTAAAGTAGAAAAGTTTATTAATAATTTATAATTAGGCTTTTATAATTTAACTCATGACTTAATAAGGTTATGTAAGACAAATTGTTCAAAAACTCGTTATTATTTTAATTATGAAGTATATTCTTAGAAAATAATAAAGTTCTTAAAAGGTAATTCAAAAATAAAAATTATGTCCGTGTATTTTTATAACTTCAATTAAATTTTTAAGCTTAAAATATTTAAATAAATAATTCACTTTTTTTTCATCAACATCATAATTTAATGTATTGAAATCTATATCAATTCATGAAGAGGCATTGATATTGTATGACCTAATTAAAAAAAAAAAACTGCTTGCAATATACATAAATAATTAACAAGTGTGTATTTGTGTGTATCATGTTTTATTTTTTAACACAGATACTTTGTGAAATAGAAGGTTATAAAGTCATAGAATCATTTTTTTATAATGACATATTATTGAACAAAATTCAAACGATATGTCTAAATATATTTGAGTAAAACCATATCGCCCCTTGCCTTGTAAAGTGGTAATGTTGAAAGCCGATAAGCGCTGAGAGCGCTTTTTGAAAGTAGTCGATCGCTGGTAAGTGCTCGTTGGCCGCCTCTCTCGATGTAGCGAAAGGACACTTAGGCATGTACAAGTATTTAGTACTAAATGTACATCCATATTTTTATTATTATACAGAAGATATATGGAGATTAAGTGCTCAGATCTGTTTTCATGTGCTTATTTTCGTAGACGATTTAATTTGTTATTAGTGAGGAAAAGTTCAAGGAAAATATCTTGTTTTGGACCTATTAGGACCCAAAGAATGACTAATTTTCAACTAATGACATATTATGAGGTGTTTAGAAAACAATAACTTGAAAATTATTAAAATATGTGCAACAAATTCAACAAAAGCGTTTGGTTAGCAGAGATCATGAGATCGTTTACTATTTTCTTTCTTTTTCAATCATAACACAACACAGTTTGTTTTACGATAAACAATAAATAATGAATATACAAAGTAATCGTTTGTTTAGAATTGATATATTTATTTTATTAAATTTAACAAAATCATTTGTATGTTGTAGATTTTGTAATGCTATTAAATGTAATATATTTATATACTGCATTCGATGGAGTAACATCAATAACTAATGGAAAAACTAGCATTAAAATCATATAAATATTAATGTTGTGTGCTTTCTTTGTGTTGCGCCGTCATCCTAGTTTTGTATCAGTATTATTTTGCCTGGGTATAAAAAAATGCCATTAACTGTCATTTGATATATTTACAACTTTTGATGGCATATTAAGAAGAAAAAGAATCTCTATCTATCTAAATATCTCTTGCACTTGCAAGCCCTCTGCTGTTCAAACTCAAATAACTTTATTCAATATAGAAGCATTACACTTTCTTATTGATGGTCAATTGAAACACTACCACCGTTTCGGAAAAGAAAATACCCTGACCTGAGAAGAATCGGCGAAAGAAACTCAGCGGGTTTTTTTTTTGTTTGTCGCGTATATTATATAAACAATTTAATATGAGATGAAATAGCCAGGAGGCGATCGTTTCATTCCCAAGGTGTGCTATCGATCATAAACTCATTAATTGTATAGTAACATTTTGCACACAAGCGTTCCTTAAAAATGTTTTTAATTTTTTTTAGTTTGTTGCTGATGTCCTTGGGTGGTGGTAGTCACTTTCCATCAGGTGAGCCTCCTGCTCATTTGCCACCTATGTCATAAAAAATAGCTCACAATTAAGTTTAGGCAGATAGCGTCATAGATATACCACGGCAGTATCATACACAGTACAACTTTGCATAGAAAATTTGAATAAAATATTAATATTCATTTCGGTGGATTGAAAATATTAGTGCGGACAAAATCACGAGCTCAGCATTTAACTAGATTGCGTTTTACCCCCCGCTGACGTTTCAAGTTATAAAAGAATGCATTAATCAGAGGTTGGAGAGGGTTGCTGTAGTTTGTCAAGCCACGTTAGCGAGAAGTTATTTATTTATGACGATTATTGTGATGTACGACAAGTACATCTTTTATTATAACATCAATATGTCAAAAAAATATTATGGTTTATTTCTGAAAAATGTAGACTTTCTCTTTGATGGGGAAGCGATACTATAATAATTCTTAAGAATAAGTGTCAGACATGTAACCAGCAGTATAAAGCTTATCATTTTTCATTGGGAGCTTATGATCGTGGTCACCATTGACAACATTACCATAAGGCGAATCGAATTTTGAATATTACGATTATGAGTTGAAGTCAGAAGATAATCTGTCATTAAAAATGTCTAAAAAAACTTCCAAACACGTTTTATAAAATATAATATTAATCGAGATGCAGTCTTTAACTCTTTCTCGGCCAAACCAATGAATCGAATTTCATAAAATTTGGTATGAAGCCAGCTTGAATTCACAAAATCAATATACAAGCAAATCGAAACACGCGAGGAGTTATAGAATATTGTACAGTTAGGATTGATGACGAAGGTATATTCAGATGACACATTAAATAGACCCGTTGACCAAATTATTTAATAATACATTTACATACAATAATGGCTCATACCAGACAATTACTAATCATCAATAATTATATAATAATCATATTTGACATCATTGTCAATCTCAGGCAACCTCTATGCTAAGCATTTACGTTGGTAGCAAATGATGAAAATACATTAACAATGCAATAATAAGAGTATCCCTACAAAGTATAAAACAAAGTAGCTGTCTGTCTGTCCCTATGTATTTTTTAATATGTAGAGTATTTCAAGACAAAGGTTTACAAGCACATTATGGTAGAGGAACAATGATAATTATAGAGATTTCTAATACAGCCCGTGACAGGATGTAATCGAAGATAATACAGATTTAAAATGCAGGGACATTACGTTTTGTTTTGTGTAATGACGAATAAGCTGTAGTTGTGTAATAAAGATATTTTGTAGTATATTTAGTATCAGCATAGAACGCGCGCGAGGACAGGGCGGGTCGTTAGTACTATTATATAAAAATAATAGCAAAAATCAAATTTTCGCTACACCAATCGAAATACACCTATAGTCCAAGTTTTTTGTGTATATTTTTTATTATTTTATTTCAATTTTTTTGAAATTGTTCCAGTCTATACTGGAACAATTAATTGAAATAAAATGTATAGGGTAAATTTGAGCGAAAATTTAATAAAATTCAAATATATTTGATAAAACTTCATAAAATAGATTGTTGTTGGAACCTATTTTTTTTTCAAACTCAAACTCAAATTTTCACATTCATTTTATCCACTAATTCGTGTTTTACAATACATCCCGTATTTTATATCAAAATTTAGCCTCTCATTCTCATTATTTTCAAATTAATAAAATAAATATCCCCAAACATTGCCGCCGCATTCGGTTTCTTGACATTCTCTTTCTTACCGGCCAGTATCAGACAATCGGCCAGTATTATTAACTAAATTATTCTAATAAAATATAGTTATACAATATGTAACAAAAAATAACTCTAACACTATGGTACAGGTTCCAACATATCATATTTTATGAAGTGGAATTTATAGTGCCTCCTCTTAAAATAGCTTCAATGATTAAAAATTAACAAAGATAGCTTTTTAAGAAGACATTATTTTTAAATCCACTACTTTGGCCACTATAGTTTGGCAAGAAAACACAGAAAAATTTGGAAAAATAAAGTGAAATACCTTTAACCATTGAATATTTTGGGGCTGCGATTATTACTTTTTTTTGCTAATAATTTATAAGTATTCATAATATATAAGCATTTAGTGATAAATCAGCTAAATTCTACAGATTCGTGTAGCGCTTTTGTGTGTATCTTATTCGCTTCTAAAATAAATCTCCTAAAGAGATAAGCATGATCTTATACTTCTTCTTCTTCAGTCTTTCTTATTTTTCGACAAATGTATATATCTTGGTTTTAAATATTATTACACAGAGTGTATTATTTTTCGAAATAATTAATTATATTTATACAAGCATTACTCGTATCATTCTTTAGACTTTGAAATGAATAAATCTTTTAATTTTCGACCAATACAACGAATAATATATAAAAAAGTTATATCCATAATATAATTTTAATACGATTGTAGACGAAATATTATCCAGATTCATGCTCGGTGGACCGGGGAAACTTCATTTGCGAAATCCTCTGGCCGTGAAATGAAGTCAGACCGATATTGCGCCGATATTATAGCGGAGTCAGCTAACGGCCGAGGCGGGGGTAAATGCTCTGAGCTCAGCACAAATTTGATTTGTTTTTAATGACCTTTTTTGCAGTATATTTTTAAGAAGTCGTAGTCTAATATGAAATTCTTAAATCTACGTATAGGTAGTTCAATTTGTTTTTAAAGTAATGTAATAAAAGGAAAACATTTATATTATTAAAAAAGTGTTACTGTTAAATTGTTACATGAATTTGCATTACAGTGATCATTATTCTCATTTAGAGATAATTGTGTCTGGCTGTATCTGTCATGATAGAACAATTCGATTAAATTAATATAAAAAAGACATAAACCTGTATAAGGGTTATATTTTATACAATTTTGAAATTGTAATTAGATAATTAAAGTAATTAATTTCGGGATCTATACCATGTTTTTTATTTTCGTTAGATGGAGCTCTATAATTTAATTTTAATTTAATCTTGTAATTAGATAGTTATCAAGTATACTCAAGTATGGAAGTACATACTTGTTGCATACATGCATGTTATCGTATGTGTGTAATGTACATACTCACATACATAAATTACTTGTGATTCCTTTTTATGTAATAAAGTCAATTTTTATTATCAAGTTATATTCACAAATGCAAAATTATGTAAAAAATATATAATGTAAAATTAGGCATGTATATGTGATATTTTGCATGATTTTCAATAAAAATATATTTACTTCTCCTGATCTATTTTTAACCACAAAACAACATTGTTGAGTAATGATATCTTATCGTAGAAGTAAATGTAATGAGTGAATGGTACCCTCTTAGATGGGTCTGCTCAAATTCCTAGTCACTAAACTCAGGTAAACGTAAATGATAGTTGCATGTGTCATAATCGTTTGTGTTCACGAGCTATTGACTATGTGTTTTTACCAACCCGTACTCTACAAACGTAGTAGATAGAGCTCCAAATCTTGGCTTTAGCTCATTTGATGGACATTTACAGGCTGTTATTATATCGATATAATTCTCAGGTTGATTTTTTTTAAAGCCTTGCTCCAGCAGTTGCGCATGTTGTTAGCAGAGATACACAGAGAGGAAAATGGATACTATATTTATAGCCCTCAATCAATTCATTTAAATAATTGAAAAGCAGAAAACCGACAAACTCAAACTCAAACTCAAACTCAAATTCCTTTATTCAATATAAAAGCATTACACTTACTTATTGATTGTCAAATAAACACTACCACCGGTTCGGAAAAAGGAACACCCTGACCTGAGAAGAACCGGCGAAAGAAACTCAGCGGGTCTTTTTTTTTCTGTTATTTTTTTTTGTCAAATTTATGTACATTTATGTACCTTACATAGTAGTATATGATTAGAAATAGCCAGGAGGCGATCGTTTCATTCCCAAGGTGTGCTATCAAACATAAACTCGCTAATTGTATAGTAACCTTTTGCACACAAGCGTTCCTTAACAATTTTTTTAAATTTGGCAACAGAAGCATTTTGAACGCTTTCTGGGATCCTGTTGTAGAAGCGTATACATTGCCCCACAAAAGAGTTACTGACTCTATGCAGTCGAGTAACAGGAGTAACAAGATTGTGTTTGTTCCTTGTACCAATGTTATGAGAATCACATTTTCTCATAAAAACATTAATATTTTTCCGTACATACAAAACATTACAAAATATGTATTGAGAAGCAACAGTCAATATCTTAATTTCTTTAAATCTATGCCTTAAAGATTCCTTGGCTCCTAGGTTATAGATTGCGCGAATAGCCCTCTTCTGCAGCACAAATATAGTTTGGATAGCGGCTGCGTTACCCCAAAGCATAATACCGTAGGACATTATACTATGAAAGTAACTAAAATATACTAGTCGAGCCGTATCAACATCAGTAAGTAATCTAATTTTTTTGACCGCAAATGCCGCAGAACTCAGTCTACCCGCCAATCCGTTTATGTGGGGGAGCCACTGTAACTTGGCATCAAGAGTAAGGCCAAGAAATTCAGTTGTTTCAACTGGATCCATCGATTCCCCATTGATAAGTACATCGGGTTTTACATTTTGCACATTTGGTGTGCTAAATTTTACAATTTTAGTTTTTTTATTATTCAGTCTAAGATTATTTACGCTAAACCAATGTACTATATCGGACATAGCATTGTTTACATCGTCATACTGAACCTGTTTCCTATTAATTTTAAAAACCAAAGAGGTATCATCAGCAAACAATACTATATCATGTTTGTTCCCAACAAGAAAGGGCAAGTCATTTATGTATATGAGGAATAGAAAAGGTCCAAGAATTGATCCTTGTGGGACCCCCATACCAACTGAGACCCCAGGAGACCTTGTCCCTTTAACGTCAACCCTCTGAATTCTATTGTTAAGATAGGAAGTCAGAAGGTCGAGTGCACATTCTCTAATTCCGTAGTGATATAGTTTCCTGACCAGAGTTTCATGCTGAACACAATCAAAGGCTTTGGATAAGTCGCAGAAAATCCCCAAGGCATCCTGCGACCCCTCCCAGGCCTCATAGATATTTTTTATAAGTTCGATACCTGCGTCGGTAGTCGAGCGACCCCTCATGAATCCAAATTGTTTTCTGTGAAGCAGATTGTGTCTATTGAAATATGCTAATAATTGATTTAAAAGACACATAAGCTTTTTTAATACTTATTCTGGTTTAATTACCACAAGCATTAAATTCATAGCGATGACAGTATGAAAATCTATATATTATAGATAAAGAGTTTATCTTACATATAATTGAATGAAATGTTCGTTAAGCATGTTTTTTTGAAATATATTTTAATTGTACCACACATATATATACACATACCTTTTGTAATCAAGCATGTTATAATCAATTTAATGATCAGATTTGGAAATAATATTGCATGATAAATTATTTTTAACAGAAAATTACCTATAAAACTAAATTGAAAGCATTGAGAATACATAAAATACTATTTAAATAATGGGGATAAAAGTATTTTAGAGAAATTTGAATAAAAAAAATCGCTTTATAATAAATGGTGCAGAGTATTCATGAGTGAAAATTTAAATGAGCTATTACAAGCAATTTGCAAGCGTTTTAATGTAGCTGCACTTACAGATTTTGTTGAACACCCACAGATTAAAGGTATATGCAATGTTTGGAGTTTTGTTATTAAAAAACTTCATAATTAAAACTTGCATTATTACATATATTATAATACTATTTAATTATTTTCTTATACTATTCGTATACGTCTAATGGTATTATTTTTTATTCGATATGATAATTTTTCTCAAGATATTATTTAAAAGCATAGAAATATTCACGATTATGTATTGATAGATACTTGTGTATGTCTGTATTTATAAAAATAAATAAAATAAACATTATAAAGGAAAAATATGCTTATAAAACTGTTTAAAAAATCGTTATAAACCAGAACCAAGTGATTCATTTATTTATTAGTAAAGTCATGACTTCATGAATATTTTGGATTTGTAATAATGTAATTATGCAATTTATATACATTTTGGCGTGTATGTTTGAATCAATTAGACATACCGTGTGATCAGTACAAACGATATTAGCATAGTTTTCACCATCTACGTTTCATGCAAATCAAACAATGAACACAGAAAGGGTCGATACTAACTCTATGTACATTTGGGTCTCCTGAAAATTTTCTGAAATATTACAAAACTCCGCCCATTTTACAGTGGAGGCTGCTATTGGTGGAAGTATATCTAGATCTGTAGAAATATCGACCAATGACGGCTGGGGTTACGCGCAGCCGTAGCTACGGTGTAGAGCGGCGCGGGGCGCTACACGATCGACAGACGCTACGACGGACCTGCTACGCCTAGGAACAGAAAAAATGTAAGTAAATTATATTTTAATTTTATTTTTTTATATTTCTATTGAAATTTTGTATTCAATAAGTGCTGTCAGATATAATATTCGATGTATAAAGACTTATCTATAGATATGCATAGATATATAGATAGCTATATACATATAGGTATGTGAACAACGTAACCATTATGTAATGATATTTCAGTCTACAATAGAGTTTAAAATTCTATGGAGATTTAATTAAACTGTTTCAAAATATACAAAATGAAATTATTGCTATTAAAAAATATCTGTCCTAAATAATGATAACGGAGAGTTAGGCTTTTTGGTGTCGTAGATTATTTCAGTAAAAGACAAATTTAATGCTAATGATTTTCCTTCTGTATTAGGAAAAGAGATAAATATAATAAATAAGTATGTAGATTAAAGTCATGTAACAAAACTTAAAAATCGAAATAATATAATGTAGTCATGCATAGAGAGAGAGAGAGAGATCATATGAAAACGTTATTGACCTTCATATATCTTTAAAACTTGACCTATTTACTAAAAAAGAACTATTTTACTGGTCACTTAAAAAGGCCGCACACGGAAAGTGTTTAAC
The DNA here is from genome assembly GCF_905220365.1 of Vanessa cardui. Classification (NCBI taxonomy): domain Eukaryota; kingdom Metazoa; phylum Arthropoda; class Insecta; order Lepidoptera; family Nymphalidae; genus Vanessa; species Vanessa cardui. The sequence goes on along the minus strand of NC_061130.1, from coordinate 4,726,022 downwards.
TTTACCATAAATCATTATATTAAATTAAATGAATGAAAGAATAACGAATATATACGATAAAACACTCATTAATTAAATTGCTTAATATAATTATAGTAGTATTACTTTCAATACAATTATTTGTAGGGCTTAATGTAGCTTTGTTTGGGTGGGTACCACCAAATGGGTGGTAGCAAATATTCAACCAAACGAGACTCGGTAACCTACTTAAGTACTACAATGTATTGTGAGCTTAAATAGTTCAAACAGATACAATGAATATAACAAATAAGATAAGTAGAGTGCTATCGTTTTAAGAATCCTTTACTTACTATAGTGCCAGTGTTAAGGAAAGAGGGTGATCAGATATCATCTAGTGGACCAATATCAGCTGTTTTCAAAATGTATTACAAAAATCTAAGAATATAGCGACGCTATGTCTCGTTTACTTAGTCTTCAACGGTGATCAATAACGCAATTTTCAGTTCTACTTTAACCTGAATTGTAATTGGTGGAAAACAGCTTATGACGCAATCATCGACTACTAAGAGTTCAGGGATTTAATCAGATTAGTAAATTTGATTTCAATCAGTTTTAAAACTGGTTTCATCATAGTCAGCTCATGTTAGTCTAATGCTGCATGATCGCGCAAATGATTTAAGATGGAGAAATGAGAAGAATATCTTGCTTTTGAATGACGAATTTAATTATGAGATATAATATTTTTTGTCTAATAATTTTGAGTATTGTTTTACGTTGAAATCTCCAAGCGCAATCATTTTTTCTTCTAAAAATGATGTCTCGCCGTAATGAATGTTATGCATGCCATGGCATCAAACCTCCTTGGTTTTAAACGGCTCGAACACTGCACAAAGGCTCTAGCAAGTTTTCATAAGTTATCACTCGACCCAGCATGAGGATATCGGTTTTTGCTTTTGCCAAGACGCAGTCATTCAAAAACTCGCCTACCCGATGGATTATCGTTTCAGCTGCAAATTAAAACCTGTTGCAACAGGCCCACTGTTACTCCAGTTTGCAAATTCTCTTGGCTATATCAGTTACTTAGGTTATCAGCTGATTTCCGTCATTTTTGATGTGATCCTTGAGCTAAACAAGAAGCATATTCCTTTCTATAGTTCGCAGAACTACCTTGAAAATCAAAAGGCAAAAGCATTGATTACAAGCTTTTGTCTTCAGGCTCTGACACGAAGGCTATTCTGTCCCAATTGTTCCACAGTTTGAAACACCAATAGCGATGTTAACCTATTTATATTATTGATACTTATCAATTATCCGATCCGAATATCTTATCAACAAAATGATTTTTAAAAGTGTGTTTTCATTTCGGAGGGAAATGTAATCAAACATATAATGAAGTGACAGCGCTCAACTAACTTTGGGTTGAAAGTAATGAAGAAAGTTAGGTCAAATAAAGATTATCGTGTGTTTCGTCCTTGACTATAAATCGCCTATTTGATGAATGCATATAAAATTACTCTTTGTTTCATAAAAATCTCTGGATATTAACAAATAGTTTAAACAACATCACACAAGCTAGTTAAAGAAGTCCTCAGTGAAATCTCGATATTATAACTTTTAGTATGCAGAATTAAAAATCAGCAGGACATTTACATTTTGCAATGAACTTTGCGCCCACGACTATAATGAGCTGAGCTGATTGAGTCGTGGGTTGAAATCTATTTAGTCGAGATGGAATTCCTACATTTTCCATTATTAATTATGGAATCATATTTGTGTATCTTTTAATTAAATTATCAATAATTGTGCTTTTATTTTGTTCATTTATTATTGAATTTATCAATACGTTTATTTTTGTTTCAATAGTAATATGGAAAGGTAATTCGAGAATAATAGTGATATGAATTGAAATATTTTTTCTATGCTGGTCATACTAGTATTTCCATTCCATTTTTATCGTAACCAACCATTTTTATAATAATCCATTAAAAGAGGCTATTGGACACATGGTGTATAACAAACGTCTTAGAAATTATGCTCTGTATGGATCAATGAATGTCCATTCCATATTTAATTTCTCAACAGCAAAATTTGCAATTACAAAAGGCTACTATCGAACAGCTAATCCTACAAAGTGTCGGAAGAAACGTTAATGAGTTCATAGATAAATTTATGCTGAGTATATATGTCTTATACATAATAATATATATTGTTTTGGCAGGTATTAGATAAAGGATTGCGTTTACATGAGGAACATCGGGCCGCCGCAATGCAGGGGCTCCAAGCCGCGAAAGAGAAGGCATCCGGCCTCTTTGCCAACAAACCTCTTTTGTTCAAGTAAGTCCTTACTTAAGTTTTTTTACTTGCTGCAACAATAAGCAATTTAGAGAGTTTTTGTTTGGTCGCTTGCGCCAAACTGGATAGTATAGAGATTGTTTCAATTTAGTTAGCAATCCAGACCGAAACTTAAAAAACTTTTATATTTTTATATGACACACATAATCATTACTTATATTTACGTTACTTTTATAATCTGTGGTTCCTACAATAAATGGTTCATCAGTCATGTGTTGAAATAATAATAAAATATTCAATTAATCATCATTTATTAATAATTTTGCTTCGGACCATTGTGGTCAAAAATTATCCTTGAAAAGCGAAGAAAATGTAGAACAACAAAAAAGATGTAGGTCAATAATAAGAAAATAGAATAAAATTTTAGCGTGTAAATTATCTTATTGAATTAATATTAAAATAACTTAATTTGAAATCATTTTATAATAATGCAAATTAAAAGTTTACCGACTATTGGTATCAAATAATAATAAGATAAAAATGGAAACAAATTATGCGATTTATATAATTATGTAGGATGAAGCACTGAAATCGTAAAAATCTTTTTAGAACATGTCATCAATATTCTATTTTTTAAAACAGTTTGCGTTTAACTTAATTTTTATAGATAAAGAACAAAATTTAAATTTCGATCGTAGCATAAAGGCCACGTAAGATGTTATTGGTAGCGTTTGTAGAAAACACAAATTGAACACAAAAACAAATATAAATCCAGAGAAATAAATACAAATTCAGAATAAGTTGCAAAGTTGTTTGAAAAATATTTTGATTTTATTCCCAATAAAATAGGATTTCACTTAAAATCATTAGATGCAGGTAAATAGTAATGTAACTTAATACGCAATTGATTTATTTTTCATTTCAAATATCTCTGCAATAAATATCAGAAAAGTATTTAAAATCCTAAAAAAAAACTTATGGCATATTGGGTATGATCGTTTATAATATTGCTCCATATAATATGGCTGTAATTTCTAATAACAGTTTGGCCACGCTTCATTTTCTAAATTGTTAAAATTTAATAAAGTTTTACCATTTATTAGCCGATTAATAGCATTGCTTCAACATATTTTTAATGCATTGAAAAAATTATACACATTAGCACAGATATAACAAGCTTTTATTAAAGGAATAAAGTCTTTTGGATCTGTGCTAAAAATGTGTTCCACGGGGATACATTTGGGTCCTTTTCTTTTCCTAGTATATATAAATGATGCTTTATACTGAAGGCATTTCTGATACCGTGTTGTTTCCTTACGATACTTCATTGAGTTTTAAGGTTGGCAGTATTGAACAAAAGATTATGAAGACGATAAAAATGCATGGAGCTAACAGTTGATGACTTTCACACAGTATAAATTACATAACTTACATAAAGTATCTCAATGTTGTAAAATTTTAAATCATAAAATATTTCATCTATGATAAAATGTATGTATATTTTTTGCATAATCATAAAAAGTAATTGGAATTGTAAACAACAATAAGTGTATCCATATTTGTATTTGTAACTACGAAAAATTATGATAAAATAGTTTACAATTGCAACTAATTGTTATATGCACATAAACCAAATTAAGTTAAACTGACTAACTAAGTTATTAGTCCTAGTCTCTTAACGACGTGCGAGGTCTTTTGTCGAATGGTCAAAACACATGTATATCACGTGACCAACAACATGAGCCACCATGGTGTGGCGTCAGAAAAAACAAAAACGGTCATTTCTATATCATCTGGCGCGTACGATAAGAATTTATCTGTACTTTTAATGCTAGTATTTGTAAAGCTAGACACTAACAATAGCGATTCTAATTCATTATTTTTCCTAAAATACTAAAATATTTATAAATGTTAACGTTGCATACGCTCCAGTGGTATATACACGACTGTCGTTTTCATCATCATTCATATTAGGAAAATCAACATTTTGAAGAACTTCTTCAAACATAGTAGAAAACCCTATTGTAAAATTTTCAGGAATGTATATATTAAATGGCGTATCACTTGTGTTAACAGTTAATATTTGATGGCAAAATCAAAAGAGAAAGTTCTTTTTTTATACAGAATCGGTAAACATCATTAAAGATGCATGGGTTGTGCACTATTTAACTAGGCCTTCTTGGCCCATTGTTACTAACCTAAAGGTAAATACATAAATATGAGACAACATCACATACATTACTCTGATCCCAATGTAAGTAGCTAAGGCACTTGTGTTATGGAAAATCAGAAGTAACGACGGTACCACAAACACCCAGACCCAAGATAACATAGAAAACTAATGGTAATCTACATCGACTCGGCCGGGAATTGAACCCAGGACCTCGGAGTGGCGTACCCATGAAAAAGGTCGTCGTTAAATTATGATATTTGAGAAATCCTTTTGTTAAACATAAAAACCTTTTAAGGGCCATTTGATAATTTTGTTCTCAGAATTGTATGTCTCCTTTGTACTTAATACAGTTTCTTAAAAACACCGACGGTACTTTTGTTCTGAATTGATGTCATGAATAGATTCGTATTAAATCAAATCAAATCAAAATAAACTTTATTCAAGTAGGCTTTTACAAGCACTTTTGAATCGTCATTTTACAATTAAGTGAAGCTACCACCGGTTCGGAAAGTAGATTCTACCGAGAAGAACAGGCAAGAAACTCAGTAGTTACGCTTTCTTAACATTTAAAAATACAAAGTCATGTTAGTTAAATACAATTATTTAAATTAATATATTACATGAAAATATAACCTCATATAATTTCACTATTATTCCTTAAAACCTGTATTTAAAATTTATTTAATTTCATTATGATTAGAGTCATTTTAGCGTAAAACTATATACACATATTTTGATGTGATAGTTATGGTAATTTATTATTAAAATAGATGTTCACACATAATAGTTATAGTAAGGCATCATATCTTCCTGATCATTTACGGTCAAAAAAATATTAGGCCAAGGATATTTCAAACATCCTTAAAGAAAAGTTTCAAGTTATTTTTATTTAAATACCCTATAATTTATTTTTTGCCCATTACATTTTTTATATTCTTAAAGCTTTGTATGTAATTTTTTTCATTATTAACTCTTATGTTTAATGAGGACCTAATCTACCATCAAATTTAATAAACTGCTTCTGACTTACGGCTGAGTTCACAATTTTCTATATTAAATTCGTAGAACGTTTGAGAGGCGTACCTATGAAAACCGGTGTACACACCACTCGACCACAGAGGTCGTCGAAAGGTATTTTTATATCGGTTTGTGAATCCTGGAAGTGTCGTTTTATTCTCACTTGGCGCTTTTGACTATTGAAAGAGAATTTATAAAAACAGAAAATTGTTCAATTTATAGTAGTTGAAACAGAATGTCTTTCACAGCGATATTGTCATCAGATAATACGTTTCAATAAAACGTCATAAGGATTTCTAACATAAAATAAGTTGAAAACAATTACTTTTCTTGTTATTTATAAGAAACCTTTTATTTCTTAACTTTGTTCAAGAAACAAACAATACAAATATAAAATGAAAATCATTTCATATTTAGTTGATCTTTAAATATTACTTTTTTCCTTTAACTTGATATATGAGGTATATAGATTATACCACTTAAATAACTGGCGGTACTATTTAAGCGGTATATTAAAAGGTGACTTTAAGAATAACTAATATCCGTTACAAGCAATCCCTTAAAAGCGTTGCAGAGTTATTGAAATTGTTGCATTAAAGTATAAAATATAAACTACTTTATATATATTCTATAGAATACTACAAATATACACACGTAGTTGGTATTGAAAAAAACAATAATAAGTCCATTAAAAAAAAAATTAAGATTTAGAAACAGTTGTACCGTACTCGATTATAATTGAAATTTTTCCTTTCAATCCTCGAAATATTATGAAATAAATAAATGGCAATCATCTTAAGATGCGGTTCAACAAATGGAGCAAATGCACACACATATAATACGATTATTCGGATCGCAGCCCGCCGCGGACGACTGCTCTGCGCTGATAACAAACAAACAAATCCGGATTTGTGTCGTCATGCGGACCGCTCGATGTGTTCAGAGACGAATCTTATCGACAACACTGCGTTGCGGAAAAATATAAATCGGAAATATGATTGATTGATAACACAGAGAAAAGATTCTAGGATTATACAACTGTAACACTAACACAGGTTATATATTAGAGCTGAAAATTGGTGTGCAATTTATGGAGATTATTGAACGAACTACTGAAATACTAATTTTTTATCGCTCGTCATCATCATCATCATCAACAGCCTGTAAATTCCCACTGCTGGGCTAAAGGCCTCCTCTCCCTTTGAGGAGAAGGTTTGGAACATATTCCACCACGTTGTTCCAATGCGGGTTGGTGGAATGCACACACAAATTTATCGCTCATTAACACTTTTCTCAATAGCCTCGCCAATAGTAAAGAAAATAATATGGTGCGTGAATAAACGTTCCCACACATAAACTCTTTATCAGTATGGAACAATATATTATTTGAGACATCGTACACGCAAAAGCAAACGCAACCTTACATCCTGGGCATATCATACTCTGGGCCGCTATTAATTCTTATCTAGGAGCTCCAACCCAGAATATGTGCATCTACTAAAAAAAACTAAACTACTTATTTGAGCTAAAAGATATTCAGCTACGCCATTTCAATAGCCAATATTATAATGGAAATAATAATTATAAAATTATATATTAATTATATGGTTAATAATTGAATTGTAATTAAAATAATAGTAAAAAAAGTGAAGAATAATTATAAAAAAAAAACAATCAAGATTACATATTTTCAGGGAAATCTTTGTGATTTTATCCCCTATTAAAGTTAAATCGATAGCTTGAGGAAAGCACTCAGGGCGATAGCTACGAGGAGACTGTATTATTATTGTTTGTTGCATAAATACGCAGTTTGTTTTTTATTACATAATCGTTTTTTGTCCCAGTTCAATGAAATACATTAAATTTGTAGTGTGTTTTTAAGTAACTAAAACTACTTCTTAAACCAAGCCAAAATAGAAACTATCCATTGTTTAATTTTATAAGTGTAATTAACTAACTGTTAATTTTAATTAAAAAAGATATAATATGTATGCAAGTATGATATGTATTATCACGGTATTCATAATTGAGATCTCTAAAATCTGTCAAATAACGCTAACCACTCTAGTAGAGACAGCTTCATTTGTGAGGGTTGCCAACGTTTTAAGCTCATAAATTGCGTTGCAAGAGAAAGGGTAGCCGGTTCATTATTTAGTCCGTTTAAATCACTAAGTCCTTAAAAGACATTAGTAGACTTTGCAACGCTATCGCTAAACACAAAAGAGATTTTCGACGAGCTGACAGGGGGAGCTTCCCGTCAATTATCAGACGTAATATCGCACCGTATAAATATAAGGTATAACATTTAATCAAGGATTATACGCATCGTGTAAATGAAGGACGAATTAATTAAAATTAATCTGCTCTAGTTGTACTTGCTGCTATGAAAGATTTTTTTATTTTTATTTTATTTTATTTTAGGGAAACAAACAGTAAGATAAACTTATAGGATATGAATATACAAAATTACACATATCAGCTAAGTTTCCACCGGTAATTAGACACATATTATTAAAATTAAAAAAAAGACTAATACTGACGAATTTCTTCGGCAGTTATGAATAAAATCTAACATAAATATAATTAAACGAAACAAAATTAAAAAAAAAAGTAACAAAACACATTAAACAAAATTGAAGGCAGTAATGGCTATATCGGTTAGTTAAATTACAGGCAAAACATTTATACACGTCAGAACAAACTATGAATTGATACATAAATTAATCTTATTAACTTTATTTTTAAAAGAATACATTATTATTATCGAGGAATTAATATGAAAAATTAAATATTTGTGCGTGTTTTTCACTATTAAGCGTAAAGTTTGGTTATGTTAGTGAGGATTAATTGACCAATGGGATAGGATTAATAATTTTTACAATTTCTTTTTTTTTTTCAATTAATTTGTTTTTAAGCGAACATGTATAGTGAACTAAATATAAATAATTAACACCTCGACTGATGAGTCCCGTGAAATCAAATTTTCTTTCGCTTTGTCATCATCCATATTGGGTATTAGGGTACAGCATAATATGTACAGCACTCAAGCTAATTGTTTCCGCCATTTGAATATTGCCGGCGACAATTACCGGATTGGTCTATAGCCCGAAGCGGCTGCTGCACAACGAAGCCCTAAATTAATTGCTCTCTGCCACTTTGTTTTTCGCCCTATACAGAACCCGTAACGCTAAACAATTGGAGATATTGCGAATATTGTAAATTTGAATATATAGCTTTGGAACATTTTTGTCCAAAAACATTTTTCTCGACATTTAATAATAAAGACTAAAGAATTAATTCGAATATCAACAGTCCCTAAACATTTCTATGGTAATAATACTACATAATTTTATGCACTTGTCAGGCCGCACCTTAACAATAAATAAGTTTCCTGCTCCTTCTATTACATTAAAAAGTAATAATTATTATTATCATCAAGTAGTGTTCTCGACATTTAATAATAAAGACTAAAGAATTAATTTGAATATAAACATTTCTATGGTAATAATACTAATAATAATGATAGGATGTGTATGAATTTGCCTAATTTATTTTGAAGCTTTTATTTGCACTTGTTTGGCCGCACCTTAACGATAAATAAGTTTCCTGCTCCTTCTACAATAAAAAGTAATATTAATTATTATTATCAAGTAGTGTTCTACACTAATATTTGAGTTTTTCATGCAGACTAAATTTCCTATTAATAAAATGATTCTAGAAATAATTGGGTGCCAGATTAAATTTATTCTAACACCTAAGATTATTTTTGCAACTTCAGTTTAAGAAGTTGGCTAGAAACAGTTCCAAATTCAGAATTGTTTATCAAACAATTTTTAGTAAAATTAGTACATACTGTTAATATTATATTGATTTGATTTGATTTGACACGTGTATCGAGAAGGTTCGATTATATTTCCCCAATTTACATCCCAAAGGTAGCAGAATACTTCATATCCTGTTATTAGGCACAATAAAAGCGCCGGAAATGAGCTTATATGTGTACGATACCTTAGACATCCGGTCAAAGTGTTCTGTATTCTTCAATGTAAGGTACGTATATATAAATTATCTGTTTAAATATGAAGATGATTCAGTGGATAGTACATTCAAATCTCAATCAATAATGGCGGATTTCACCCTGTCTCTTTAGTTTTCATGTTTTTATTTCCTACTATTTATGTAACTTGTTTTTGTTATTCGTCTCCTTTTCGGCACATTTTTAATGACCACAATTGGAGTAGGTTTGAGAAATAAGCTTTAAAACCTAAAACGGATAGGATAGCTTCACGAGAATATTCACAAGCTGTTAATTTAATAAAAAGAGTTTGAAATCATTAATGAAAATTGTATAAAGCAAGGAAAAACAGTTGTCTAGTTAAAAATTAAAATATCAAAACGAAAATGCAGTAGTGAGAATTTAAAGTAAAACATCTTATACTTGGGATGAAATGTGAACCTGAGACATTTATGTTAAACATTTCTTTGTTTCTTAAAAATTGTTTATTATTTGCACGAAATCTCGATTCAAAACATATTCATTGTTCGTCTAACTGTACGACTTGACTAACAATAGGCATATTTTTAATGCTTCATTAATTGATAGAGTTATTATTTTTGACAGCGTTTCGCTTATATTTTGTCTTTTAAAATTATTCGTAATTGAACAATACGAAGAAATCACTTAAAATTATTCAAATATTTCAAATATAATAAAAAAAATCAACTGTGCCCGCCATATTTGATGTCCTTCTAAAAGTGACTACATTATGCGATCATTATAAAATGTTCGTGCCAAGAATAAACGGAAACTATATTGTACATAAAATAAGCCCAGAGAAGAAGTCATATATTGAAGGCGACTCAAAAAGGTGTAAAAAGACCAAAGTATAAAAATGTGCTTTCCATAATGTTGTCTTAAATTTTCGCGATTATTATACATTTAAATAAAACTAGTTATGACATCCCGACGTTTCGAGCACTTTACAGCGTTCGTGGTCACGGGTAGACCCGGGTCTAATGTCAAAAATAATTAATATACGCGATTCAAATCCCATATAACTTTTTTAGTTTTATTTAAATGTGCTTTCCCTTGACAGTTCCTCAGGCAAACTCAAAAAGGAAAAGTAATATAGATATATGAATAAAAAGCGAATATGTTCTCAATAGTGTAACTATAGTTGTCTAATTTGAAATGCCTAATATCATGATGTATTCATCCCCTGAAATTACAATAGTATCAAGACTAATTGAACTGTATCAAGTTTGTTTTCGTTTACGTGTTTGACACTTGGTGTTATATTTCTGATCGGCGGCTGATAAAATATTCAGCTCGAGGCTGTTGATTAAATTTAATGAGCAAGCGGCAGTCCTTTTGTGGTCCCGTTGCGGCGGGACGCCCAATTAGCCGAGGCTGAGGGGTATGGCTGACTTGTTAATAACTATTAAAAGGATGTTTAGAATCAACTGAATGGCAAATATTCTAAATCTCTTCCATAAAGTATAAATACATTTATTTGTGAAAAAGCCTTACGTGTATAGCGGTCGGACAATTAGTATTAAATATTTCGATTACAGATTTTGGAAATATGAAGTTTAACGATATCAGAAGAAAATTATTATATGATTTTGTCTCACTTTATAGACTATTTTTTTGTTTTTTTTTTTTTTTTCAATAGTTTTGTTTCACTCAATCTATAATTATAGTATAAAGAAGACTTACTATGTAAGTTCAATTAAAGTTAATTGTACCTATTTATGTGATAATGCTCGCTTTAAATGTATTTACAGTATGTGATTTTTTTAACCATTAATTTTTCTTTTTTAATTTGTAAAATAGTAGTGGCTGGTTCAAATTAATAAAATCGGAAAAAAAAAGTTAAAGCAATATTATTGGGTTAATAGACAAAATCTATATAAACAAAATATCGTCTAGACGCTATTGCCTTAATGTTTGAGAATAAAAAACGGACAATTTTGGCTACTGCCAAAATGCTTACTAGCAACCTGAACAAAAAAGTTAAGGAAATATAATGGGGTTAATAGAAAAAAATCTATAGCAAACAAAGTATCGTCTAGACGCTTCAACCTTAATGTCAAGAATAAAAACGGACAATTTTGGCTACTGCAAAAATGCTAACTAGCAACCTGAACAAAAAAGTTGAGGAAATATAATGGGGTTAATAGAAAAAAATCTATAACTAAAAAAGTATCGTCTAGACGCTACAGCCTTAATGTCTAAGAATAAAAACGGACAATTTTGGCAGTAAGCAGCCCATTTTACGATTCAACTCAAATTGTGTTACTGTGGTGTTGGCAATTGTGTTTATGGCATCTCGGGAGATCGATAGATTTGGAGTCAGTGTGTCTGTCCGGCGGGACGGCGCGGCGCCGCCGGGCGCCAGGGGGTCGCGCAATAAGTCTTATAAATAAACCGATTCAGATAAAATATTCTTGTTTTCTATAGATGACGAGGTAAATTGAATTCTTTGTTTGTATTCAAAATATGTTTTCGTTCGTTAATTGTATAACTCATGGTTATTTCGCAGTTGTGTTAGATAGTAAAGGCCTTTTGCCTGTAGGGAGAATCTTCGAAATTTAAAGATCTATGATAATGAGGGATTGTTGTTGTCCTCGTAAATAGTGTGGGAATAAACAATGTAATAATATCTGATGCAGTCGCCTAGTTTTCCTTAAATTCTTAAATGAAATAAACAATAACTTGTAAATTTCCCAGTGCTAGGCGAAGGCCTTTGCTTCCTTAGGGGAAAAGGTTTGAAACATATTCCACCACGCTGTTCCAATGTGGTTGGTGCAATACAAAATCAATCAATCAAATTTACAATACATATGTGGCAGAATTTCTATGAAATTAAGCACATGCAGATTTCCTCACGATGTTTTCCTTAACCGCCGAGCACTAGATGAATTTTAAACACAAATTAAAACACATGAATATTCAGTGATGTTTGAACCCGCAATCATCGGTTAAGATGCACGTGTTCTAACCACTGCGCCATCTCGGCTCTTAAGAGATAAGAATGGTCATTGGAGTTAAAATCTGGCTGTGGTACACTAAACTCTCTCTCATGATGTTGACTTTGAATTGAAACAAGATGAAATGTAAGAACAAACTTAAACCTGTTTCCTCGCATGAAACACTTGGTCATTTGAGCTTACGGCGTTTTAGGTCGATATTAATAAATAATAAATAAATATGAGACAACATCACATACATTACTGTGATCCCAATGTAAGTAGCTAAAGCACTTGTGTTAGGGAAAATCAGAAGTAACGACGGTACCACGGGGTGGTGGTGGGTGTTTACCCAGACCCAAGATAACATAGAAAACTAATGATAATCCACACTGACTCGGCTGGGAATCGAACCCGGGACCTCGGAGTGGCGTACCCATGAAAACCGGTGTCCACACCATTTGACCACGGAGGTTGTATATTATAATTTATAACATACTTAGACAAATTATTGTTACAAAGTTCTGAATTGTCACCGCAAACATATCATTATATAAATTATAGGCACAAAACATAAATACGCACAATAAGCTTTTGAATTAAAATTAAAAAAAAATTGAAATCGCAATTTTTCGTTTAATTAAATTATGAAAAAAATCAAATCAAGTTACGATGAGTAATGTTGATTAAGTTTCAATTTCTTTATGTTACTTGCCAAAGCGCAGTACTAATTGTTGGTTATAATGAGAATCCTCTAAAAGGACAGGATTTAATTTGTGGTGGCCGGTGGGACCGAGAGGGCGGTGCCCACTGAATTTAATCCAACTTCAAAGGATGCGCTACACTGTACTCGCTTATGTGTGTCTATTGAGCAAAATTTTAATTTGAACTTTCATTTTGGCCACTAATAACATTTTTCTATGCAAAATGTACAAAAAAAAAAATAAGAGTAACAATGTTTGATAGAGGTTTTATGCGACATTTATTTTTTTATAGTAGACACTATAGCTGTCATAACTATGATTTATGATTTCGTCTAGGTCATGTAGTTATGTAAAGTGTCATGTAAGTATTGCCTTGCACGGTAGTATAACAAATCACGTATTTTACAACCAAAAATCGATACTTAGTATTATTGTGTTTCGGTTTGCATAGGAAGTCTTAGTGTACAAGGCAGAAACATCTTAGTTCCCAAGGATGGTAATAATTGGGAATGAATATTTGTAATAGAGAGTGTCACTTTCTTTTAATTCAAATAAAATTTTAAGGATAACTTTACATTCACCGTTGAAGTACATATATGTATGTTGTATACTATGTAACTATAGCTAATTTCCATTAACGAAAGAATAAAGATGAACAAACTATTTAAGTATACCATGCAAGTTGCTAATACCTAGCTAGCTATAATATAGGTGCACTATATTGTGCACTACTAACTGTTCTTGATTGATGTATTCGTATTCACTATTCCACTTTACTTATATCATCTTCATTCTACTTTTAAGTTTCAAAAACAGTTTCAACAACAACAACAGCCTGTAAATTCCCGCTGATGGGCTAAAGGCCTCCTCTCCCTTTGAGGAGAAGGTTTGGAACATATTCCACCACGCTGTTCCAATGCGGGTTGGTGGAATACACATGTGGCAGAATTTCTAAGAAATTTGTCACATGTAGGTTTCCTCATGATGTTTTCCTTCACCGCTGAGCACGAGATGTATTATAAACACAAATTAAGCACATGAATCAGCGGTGCTTGCCTGGGTTTGAACCCGCAATCATCAGTCTCGACTCTCAAAAGAGTTTCGTTGTCGATTAAACATCATTATATTATGTATAAAAAAAGCGTTATCAGTCTTATAGCACTATTTAATTTTTATTTTGTTCATCAAACACAAAAAAACCTAATGCATTGTAATAACACGTTCAATTATTATTAATTAAAAATAAAAGTTATATAATCGTATAGTAATATAATTACAATGATGATGATCGCTGAACGGCATAGAAATTAAAGAATAGTTATCTCAAAAATACGTACCAACATTTTTATATCTATAAAATAAAATTCTTTGGATTTTTAAATAATGATATTACTAAACATATTCCTTACTTGTGTTATCCTTTGTTCATCAAATATCAATCAAAAGCATTTTACAAAGTAATCGGAATATAAATAATTTCGGAGAAACAAATATATGTTAACAATAAATCAGTTATAAGTCTTGTCTCTCCTAGCTACGGTGATGGTTGTCTGGCGCCAACTGGGGAGGAAACTCAATGGCGCCCACTCGTTGTGTATAAGCGTCCAAAAAGTTAGAATGTATACAGAGTAGCTTAACGCCAAGGAAAACATTGAATTACATATTTGTACTAATATTATCATGTGAAAGTAAACTCATTAATGCAACCTAACCTAACCAAAAATATCATTAATGCAATTATAAATAGTATAATAAGTTTTAGCTTCTATGAAAATTAAAAAGTACGTAAGTAAGTCCTTAATTTTCTCAATACTGGGTGGAGCCTACATCTTAAGGTGATGATACCAGCTTATTATGTAAACCATACTGCTCCACAGCTGGTTAGTTGATATTCATTTGCTAGGACACTTTACAACGCCACAAGATAAATGTGTTTGTTCGGATTTTAACTGAAAATCGGTGATACAGATAATACATAAATATTATAATATTTAGATTATCTAGTCTGACTCAGCTATAAAATACAATATTTTTGCAAAGCATACTCTGTTCTGAAGCTAATCTGTATTATTTATTGACGATTTTAGGCCGGTTTATATCACACGATACGATAACGCTTTAGATACGATAAAAATAATTATTTCTTGACGATTTATACAACAAAGCTTTTATTGTTGTTATAAAGTAAAATAAACGTGGTAGCTAAAGCTAAGTCGTGAAGGCTTAGTGAATAAAATACGTTGATCTTTACCGCGGATCGTGAAATCAAATCCAGATAAGTATCACTTACTTCAATTGAGGGAAAGATCTGTATTTGATTTGATTTTAGTCAAAGTTCTCGCTTTATGTATCCTAAGTAATGTACTAGATCCAATCCAATCCAACAAAGCTCGAAAATTCAATGATAATTGTATGATGTCGAACACAAAGTGTAGAACACAAGCAGTAATAACAGTTAAAACAAATCAAAATACTATTTTTTGTACACCAGCAAACACATCGTTTAGTCATTTTAAATTCGCTAAAACAGCGATAAGACCGCTTTTAATACTTGTATTTATTTGTAGATACAGGTGACACTAATTGTCACCTGTATTTACAAATAAATACAACACATTACTAGCATATGAATAAAAATACAGATTATTTCGAGAAAATTCGTTAAAACTAATTGGAAGTAGATATTATTTTTAAACGCTAAACTTAAGGTAAATTCTGAATACACGACAAATTAATGAGTATTTTTTTTAGATTGGGGCATGGTAATTCCCCGTTAGACCCTGTATCAATGAATGTTTATTGTTCTGCCTGCTTGGTATAGTCGCTTGGTGTTTCGGTTGTAGATTACAAGGTCTCGGGTTTTAATCCCGGATTCGAGTACAAGGTTGTATCGAAGTATGTAATCGGATTATTCTGTGAAGAAAGTTTCAGTATCCGGTTTACCGAACCTCCATAATATATGGAGAATAGAAAGCTCGTGTACACACGTGGTCACTAGTCCAATTTTTAATTTGAGAATGGTCATGTCATTGACGGCCTCATATTCTCCTAGTCGATGTAGATTATCATTAGTTTTCTATGTTGTCAGGGTCTGGGTGTTTGTGGTATCGTCGTTACTTCTGATTTTCCTCAGCACAAGTGCTTTAGCTACTTACATTGGGATCAGAGTAATGTATGTGATCTTGTCTCATATTTATTTATTATTATTATTTATTATTGTGTGCTACAATATTCTTGATATATTATAATCGTGATTATTACAGTCGATGTAGCATATCACCAATTTTTTCACGACCGCTCCTAAGAATTCGAACTTACAGTATTTTTCTAAACAAGGAAATATTTAAAAAAAATTACTTCAATCCTTCACTTTTAAAATTATTTACTCTTTCTTAATTCATATTTAAAGTACGTTGTATTGTATTTGTCTTTATGCTGATAACTTAGTACAATATACAAATACAGATTAATTACTTAATAAAGTAATTCAAATCAAATCAAAATAAACTTTATTCAAGTGGGCTTTTACAAGCACTTTTGAATCGTTATTTTACAATTAAGTGAAGCTACCACCGGTTCGGAAAGTAGATCTACCGAGAAGAACCGGCAAGAAACGCAGTAGTTACTCTTTTTTAACATTTAAAAAATACAAAGTCATGTTAGTTAAATACAATTATTTAAATTAATATATCCTTCTTGGAAGTCAATATTTTATCATCTATAATAAATAAATATAATAATATATATTTGTATGAAAATATCACATATATTCGATCAATATCGTACAGCTGTCGTTCAGTAGAATAAAGTAATTCGTTCTACTTAGTGATAGGCACTAATGTTCGCCGTGTGCAAATATTTGAATCGGAGACTTATTGATCAGGCGCGGGATCATGACGCCTCGCACTTTGCGGCACTTCCGTCACGTATCGAGTGCTTGTAAGAGGGCTCTGTGTGTGCAATTTTCTTGTCTTTTACCACTCATTGTGGGGGAGGATGTTTACTCTGCGTCCGTGGTAGCTTTTATTGCATTTTTATACGAGCGTACCAATATTTTAGTCTACGATATTAAACTTTATCTCGGACGAACTTGGCGCTTTACATGTTATGTAATCTTGGGCTGTTTTCAGTAGGAAAAACTTTCTTTAAGATTTTGTACAAATACCTTATATGAGTAGCTCATGAGTAATATTCTCGTATAGATAGACCTTACTCAAGATTACAGGTTCAAACTCGTGGAAGTAGCAGTAAACTTTCATGTTTTTAAGTTTGCCTGATTCAACCCGTTTTCGTCGGTAATGTGAAATGTTATGAGGAAACCTTCGTTTGTCGGAACTAAATATTTTACCCCATATGTTATTGCCCAGCAGTGTAACTACAGTCAATTATAGTGCATTAATTTTTTGTTTTTAACTACAGTCATTATAGTGCATTAATTTAAATATAAAATATTATAATTATATTTACTTAAGAATTTTATAAATTACTTTGTTGTCGAATAAAACTTAAACTATTTTTATTAAAGCAAATATATGAAACATAATGTTTTTATACCAGAAATATATTTAAAATTGAATATTTAACCAATGGCTTAAATATTTTTAAAATATAACTTGATTTAATAACGTAACTTTCAAATTAATGTTATTCAAACCTTTAATTACAAAAAAAAATCTCGACGATAAAATCATATAATTACAAATTAATGATAAAATATTTATATAATGCATAGAATTGCACTTGTGTATAGGATAAGATAATATAAAGCATTAGTTAGTCATTAGATTAAACGCATTTCTTATTTGGGTCAAGTGTCGCCATTTGATGGGGAGAAAGGCAAAACTCGATTGAATTTCCGGGCGGTAACGACGTTGCGAGTCAAACGCAGGAAATACCGCTAATGCATGTCAATTGTGCTCCTAACTTTATTACTAAAATATTCAAATCGAATAAATTTTGTTAAACGTTTCGTTAAATTAATGCAACAGATTATAATAAATAAGTATGTAAGTAGCTAAAGCACTTGTGTTATGGAAAATTAGAAGTAACGACGGCACAACAGACAACCACACCCAAGACAAAACAGAAAATTAATGAGCTGTTTCTACATCGACTCGGTTGGGAATCGAACCCAGGACCTCGGAGTGGCGTACCCATGAAAACCGGCGTACACACCACTTATCCACGGAGGTTGTCATAAATGATGAAAAATACACAAATGATCATTTAAGTGTTTTATTAAAGTATCTGTAAGTAGTAAGATTTATCTTATAAGGGTATTTATGTAAGACAATATATGTATGTGTATTGTCAGCTGAAATAATTTTCTTTCAGGCTTCCCACTAGTCGGGTAAGTACAGTAGTATCGGTATTAAAAACATCTTGCAATATTCCGTCTTATTCTTATTCAATTATTTAACTAATCTTATGATTCTTTATCGTATTATCTGTAATATATTTTGTAGAATGGATAATAAACACAAATGAGTGATAATAAATACAAGGAGCAGTTACATGGTGTTCGACTTTTAACCTGTGATTTTGTTAAGTTCCAAACAATTGATATTCACTAGACTATCTCTCTTATGTGATATAGAGAAGGAAATATTACTTAACAAACTTGCTTCTATAGAAGAACCGAGGAGCATGCTCCGCTTGACTTAATTACATCATCAACTTTCTGCAACTTGTCGCCCTCGAGATTGGATTTTAGATAATGGCTGGGTAATCACGGCGGTGATTTATCACGCTGCTATATCAGCCTTCACTGTCCATTAAGCAATCGCACAACCCTTTGTTGTCAACGGAGCATCGCACGTGCTGATACAAATGTGCGAAAGAGACGGAACGAGTGATAACAAGATATTTTAGGATGTCACTGTTATTTGTTATAATGCGGTCTCCCTCTGTTATATTTTTATTTAAAATGATGCTAAAGCTTAATGTGTACATCTTAAGCGATGATTTCGGTTTTAAACTCAGGCAAGCGAATTTCAATCACCGAATTTTCAAGTGCTTTTATTATTATTACCCAAAAGTATATGACTATCAATCCATCAGCCTTAATGTTGGAATATGACAAAATGCTATAAAATAGTATTACTTTATTACTTTTTATATTCAAAAGTAAATTAAGTTTTAAATTATTTTTATATAAGTTGTCTTTTCAAAATATTTTAAACATAACATAGATTCTTAATTCGTTAAATGACCACTAATAGTCCTAATTCATTTTTGTTTTAAGAAATATTTGTAAATTATTAACTTAATTCTTATGTCTGATGATCAATATAAGTTGATACCTTTTACTAAATTTAGTAGTAGTAGTTGTAGTAGTAAACTACGACAGCTTTGATAGATATTATCAGAAATGAAAACAGGAATAGGCTCTGATGAACTGGCAGTAGATATCAATTTTATCCCGTAGTAATGAGACGGTACTGTCGCAAAATTATCCTTCGTATCGCATCCCCTTAAATTACATTTCGATACGAGCGCTGCACCCTAGACGGAGTCGATCAACAGCAAACAAATAAGTATATCGCTGGCACAATCGAATCTATTTCATGTAAGCCCCTCAACTGAATCGCTCAAAGAAGCCTGAACATCAGACGATTGCGACTCCACGCGTAGAAGGCGTTAGCAGCTATAGCTAACAGGATTTCGAAATATACATATATAATAAATACGCCAGTAGAATGTATAGTATTTATTTATTGTGGGCTTTATTTTTATAAACTATTATTGCCCTGAAGTTAACAAATCGAATTTTACAATAATTTTTAAATGTCGTTCCATGCGCGACTCTCTTTTGTTTTTTTTAATGATCCGTTTGCGCGGGAAAACATCATGTATTATTTTATACAGCCATACCAATGACGTTCTAAAATCGATTACAATTTTACGAAAACGGATACACACACAAGGAAATATGAGTTTATTAAATGTATAATTATAATATAAATATGTTAGCATAAAAAAGTATTTCTAACATATACATATATCAGAAACTACAGCTTCCGTAAGATGTTATTAGAAAATAAAATAATAGATTTGTAATATATCTAGTTAAGTAATTTCCATTTCATTATCATTAGTAAGTTTTCTTTTAAGAAGAAATAATTGGAATTGGAATTCGTTCCATTTTTAATTTTAAGAGAGCATTCATTATAAATGCTATTTTCAAACAAATGTTTTGCATTTTTTATAGTTTTTTGCATAATTATGTATTCAAAAATTCTTCTTAAATTTTTGATTTTATATTATTTCTTTCTTTGAAAATAATGTCTTCTTTGAATAAATTTGACTTTATTTTTCAATTTATTTTTTGCACACTTAACAAGATGTCGTATTAAAACGTTAGCCCAGTATTTAAATGGATTCCCATTTGTAGTCTCGAAACATGAAAATAGCGTGGCTCTTTAACAGAGAGGGGTTCCATGCAGACTACATAAAATACTGCAAATGGCTCTGGAAAGGAGATACGCATTCTTTTATTTTTAAATTTTTTTATTGTATTAATTAATCATAAAGGATTGTAGCAGACTCATGAGGAATTAATTAATGACAAAATATAACGTATAAACGAATTAATGAAAATAATAATAATAATTAGTAAATGACACTTTTCTTTATTGGCTACACAAAAACAATTTTATAGTGAAGGTTTTAAATTTTTAATCTATGTATTTATGTCAGATGTCTTTACGATATTTATTAGTGTAAAAGGGGAAAGAAATAGAAGTAAAAGTGAGCACAAACTCTTATGTTATAAGTTGATATAACAAGGTAGCCAATCTGTTAGTAGTATATTTATAATTTTGAATTAAAATAATTTTAATTATATTATAAAATTGAGCTCTAAAACAAATAATTTATATATTTTTAATATAATAACTTAGAAAACAACTGTAATGCTAATATATTTTTAATTGATAATCATATTGCGCGCCTCTATAAGTTTCGTAAGTCTGTGGTCCGTACTTTTAAAGTATATTGCGTATCCTCATACATACGTATGGCGTACTGTATTGTTGTTTTTCAAAGCCCATAGTAGCGGTGAAATGTTTCGCCTAACTGAAAGGGGTTTCGTACGGCTTCACTCGGCTTTTACAGATTTGTGCCTGTTGCAAGATATCGCGTTTGTATTGCGGTAGCTTTTATTGAGTGCTTAGGTACCATGAAAATGTAAATTTGATCTTAAGAATTTATCTTCTGATTCGTATTCATAAAATATTCTTATAATATAATTGATATACTACTTTATATATATATTGATAATATACATATATTGAAATATAGATGTGCTATATTTTATATTTACTTTAATGTAAGTTAGTATTGTATAGTATTTTTTGTCTTATTTTATACTGTCACATTTTTCTTTGTTCAAAACAATTTCGTTTTTACGTAAATCCAATATAGTAAAATCTATAAAGGCTTATCAAATTTTGGCTTTGTGCAAGCCCGCCTGGGTAGGTAACACCCACTCATCAGATATTCTACCGTTAAACAACAGAACGCAGTATTGTTGTGTTCCGGTTTGAAGGGTGAGTGAGCCCGTGTAACTAAAGGCACAAAGGTTATAGCTTCTTAGTTCCCAAGGTTGATGGCGCATTGACGATGTAAGGAATAGTTAATATTTCTTACAGCGTCATTGTCTATGGGTGATGGTGACCACTCACCATCAGGTGGCCCTATGCTCGTCCGCCAACCTATAACATAAAAAAATATATTAAAGTATTTCTGTTGTCAATTCTTAAGTAAGTTTGATAAATACACCCGTTTAAGTTTTTCTTGAAGTTATATTAATGTATAAAGTTTAGAATTGGATTATTTTAGTCTAGACTTGATCGCATGTTGTAAAATTATACCTTCACGTCTCTAGTATAAAATGGAGCGACTTAAATAAGCGTTAAGAAACATTTTGACCTCTTCAGAGATAAGTTGCCTTGATCCCCGGCTATTGTGATAGCCATCTGCAGAAAACTCAGTGAAAAGCCCCGGGTTCATTCCCCATTCATGGGGCGATTTGATTTACTTAAGATCTTTGGCTTGATACTGTCTATTAAGCGAGTGGTTCGACCGTCGTTTATATAAAAGAATATTGGGATGTGTTTTTCTATCCTTATCTATCTTTTTTTTTACTTTTCAATTCAACAAAAATAATTTACATTTTTAACAAAGTATTTCCAAAATAAAACATTGTAGATATGAAAATGTCTTCTTTTTTATTAGCCAAAAATTTATTACATCTAAGATTTCTTCTGTTCAGGAGTTAATAACTTATATTTTAAATTGTTTTTTTTTTGTTTTTTTTTTGTAACAGGTAAAAAGTTATAATAGTTTGTTTATGATATTCTACGTTTTTATCTATAGAATATTTAGTGCTGAGGGTGTATTATTGAAGTAGGGTGACTTAACGCGTGGTTCCGGGCGAACGAACGTACGATTTATAAAATGAGTTTGCGGCGCAACCAACCCGTGATACCCTATTGGTTACGTCTCACTTCTTTATTAGTGATGTTATTAATAGGATCACGCTATTATCGAAAATATACATTATTTTATTTATCGTAGAAGGATTTTATTTAGAATTCCCAATAAATATTTATAATTGAGAAAAAGTATTTACAATAATTAATTATGTCTGCTAGTTTTGTTGTCGCTTTTTAAGTTTATTGAAAAACTAGCGACCCTCCCCGGATTCGCACGGATGCTATGCTGATAATATACTACAGAATTTATTTTTTTACGACATCACTGTAGAAATCTCTAAAATAATGAGTGTTTCTCTACTGTATTGTGCGCGTATTACACACAAAAATCTTACAGACTACAGTAAGATACTTTGTTTTATACTATGTAATGTTATAATGATGGGTCGACTTGTGAATTCTAATCAGAAAAATCAAGAGGAATTGCTGCTGTGTATTATTTTTAATTTATTAATGTAAACATACTTTTTAAACTTCGACTATTAGCTTATATACATATTTTATTATTATGTGGTGATAAATATTTTGTTAACTCTGCGCACGCCAATTTAGGTCGACAACATGCTAATTAGTTAGTTAAGAACTGTAATATCTTGAAGGTCATCGTTAGCGGTAGATCGATGTTGAGAAGAATAAGTGTGAATAATCTAATCCAGCTCCAACAAGAACGAAAAAGACAAATGAACAACTTTGACATTTAAAAGAATCATTAAGGAACGTTTGTGTGTTGAGGGATATTATAAAAATAATGTTTTTTTAGACGATTGCACACTTTGGGATTGAAACGATCGCTTCCAGGCTATTTAATATACATAAAAAAGTGTTTTATACTTTTTAATATGTCTGCTGAGTTTTTTTTTCGAACCTCTGGTAGATTTTTTGATATTCAATAAGCAAATTTGACTCTTCAATATTGAATAAAGATTTGGATTTTGACTTTGAGTTCACGTTATATAATCGAGAGCATAAATAAACTATGATATTTACTATGAGGTGATCCAGTGGTTAGAACGCGTGCATCTTAACCGATGTTGCGGGTTCAAACCCAGGCAAGCACCACTGAATATTCATGTGCTTAATTTGTATTTGTAATTCGTCTCGTGTTCGGCGGTGAAGGAAAACTAATGGTGTCTAATTTCATAGAAATTCTGCCATATGTGTATTCCACCAACCCGCATTGGAACGGCGTGGTGGAAAACTGTTCCAAACCCCCTCCTCAAAAGGGTGATGTGGATTTAGCCCAGCAGTGGGAAATTTACAGGCTGTTGTAGATATTTATTATGGATTTGCAACAAAACTGCATTTTGAATATCGTCGAAGTTATTATCGGAACTTTGAAAGTAAAATTAAAGTTGATATTATATAAATAAATATTCATCAAGAACTGATCGCACTATAGCTGAGCTATAAGTAAGTAATTGAAAATTTTAAATTTAAGGTATGTTTATTTTTGTTCTTTCTTCGATTTGACTAGACTAAATGTTAAAGTAACTCTGTCGCTCTTTCACTACTAAACCGCTGAACCGATTTTGATGGAATTTGTTATGACGCAAATTTTAACTACAAGGCTACTTTTTGCCCAACACATGACAACTAAACCTCTAAAACGCGAGCAAAGCCGCTGTGGCAACAGCTGGTCGTAATATATTTTACACTGTTAGTCTGCATGTTCTGTATTCAATATTGTATAGCATTATTTTCAGGAATTTACTGTAGAAATTGACACTTCACTTAGCAATTAAATAATATTTTTAACATTAGAAAATATTGGTTTATACATATTTAAGGCTTAAGTCAATATGAGTCAAATGTTTAATATTTATCTTTATTGAAAGATATTTTTAGAATACTGTTACTATGATAGAATAAATTAATTAGTGACTACTACCGTAATTGGGTTCTTAATTCAGTTGTAATTAAATTTCATTTTTAATCATATAAATTGATGACATTATTTTAAATTGAATAAATTCTATCGATATCTATAACGAGCGACTACATCACTATTTCACGGGCATTTGTCGCGGAACGTCACCATTTTCCCTCGCTGCCATCAGTTGAAAGTTAAAAGCATTGAAAGACGTATCGCGGGTTCCTTGCAGGCTGCATTGTTCTCTGCCCTTTGTGCCGCCTCGAATGTTTTAATGTAATTGGCTTTGTGACGTTTTTTAACTTTCCTACCATCGATGCCTGTAAACGCATACTGATAGCCATTAGGCTATTACATTATCTGTCCTTTGTTGTAACGAATTTATTGTTACGAATGTTGTAATACGAAATTATATTTAGTTTGGTTGTAAATATAAAGTTCGAACAACCAAAGATCGCAAGTTCAAATCCGAACAAGCCCGGCTATGTTTTCATGAGCTTAACTGATGTTTATAATTCACTAGTTACTGAACGCGGCTTTTTTCGTCGTTCGGCAGCTGAGAAGCGATTATCAAAACCAAAATATACAAGCACTTTTGAATTGCCATTTTATGTAGTATATAAATTGAAGCAGTTAATATAGTATGTACCACCGGTTCGAAATGCAAATTCGACTGAAAAGAACCGGCAAGAGACACAGTAATATTTTCCCACCACATCCAAAACCAATCGTGTGTTCCCAGTTGTGTGGAAAACATTATAAAACAACACAACTATTTTTATTATAAATAAATACATTGTTAATATAAACACATGATTTTAAGTTATTAATAATAGAGTTCGGTTGTAAATAGGTTCAGTTGTAAAGCATATTTTAACTAAATGTTCAATGAGTTAAAATATTAATTCGCAACCTTTAATTATACAAGTGTTACAACGTGTGAAAACTAAGTTAAATTAAAACGTAAATGAAAACTTTAATTACTATGAAATAGAGAGTGATGATAGTAAGAGACAGAAGTTATTTATCCTTTTTCTTCACTATCTTGTCTCGCCTTACTCCAGTAAGTGAGTTGGATATAAATTGGGGCATTGTCTGTGAATCTGGAGCATTCGCAAGACTTTTAACGCCATTCTGCAACAACTTTGCGAAAAATATATTACATTATTTTTTTATATAATAATAAATATCATTCATCACGTAATTTTAATTACAATTTTATTTAAGAAACCTTGATAAGTATGTATGTAATTGCTATTTAATAAAATAAATTTTGTTAAAGTAAATACGCCCTGAGGACATTTTCTTTTCAGTGTTATTTTTCTTCTTGCGTCGTTACGTTTTCGTGATAAGATAGGAATAAGGGTTCGATCGATGTTGTTTTTTGATAAACTCAAGCTAGCAGCGCTGTCGATGAGGAAATGAAATCACACTCAATAAATAAATAAAAAATACAAATTCTATATTACTCATAGTTACTATTAAATCACTACATAGTATAAAACAAAGTCGCTTTCTCTGTCCCTTTATCTAAAAAATATATCTTTAAAACTACGCAACGGATATTGATGCGTTTTTTTTAATAGACAGATAAAAAATAAATCTTATGAAATGATTCAAAATTTAAAACAACATTTATATTATTTACGCTTTATAGTAGACATAGGATATAACGATCTTTAATAATAATATTATCTTTTGTACTTAATACTTATACAATAATTATTATCGGAACCGTAAGTGAAAAAGAAAATTTTGCAGAATTAATCTCCGAGAAAGGACAGAGGGAGCGTGGCACGCATTTCTGGCTAGTTTGATATCAGCTCCCGTGACGTCACCACCGACTCAACGCTCCCGATCGAATACGATAAATTAATTGTTCAGCGTCATTCAAGTGTATTTTCATTCTTAATCTCAGATCTCATAGTGAAACTGTGATATTGTGTCAAAGCTCATAACTATTCAATGTAGAGTTACACGTGTCCTTATGCACAAAGACACATTGACTCATCCGTTTAAATGATATAAAAATCAACTAAAACCGGACAATTATTCTCTTGATCCAGTCCAATGATTCTACAGGTTGTTTTGCTTTTCCCTCGGGAAATGTAATTGAAATAAAGACCCTACGCTTAAGGTATAAGGTGGTAAATTGTTAAGGAAGTTCTAAGGGTGTGATTCTAGTATAACCTGTTGATTCAACGCGAAGAAATCCACAGGGAAAATGTTTTGGCGTCGACTACTGTAAGTACCGTGAAGTAATGAATTGTATCACGTATATACGTATAAATGATTATTCAATTTAATGTGTAATTCTTTTGTAATTACGTTCGTTAATTTGAGTATGTTTATTATTCAATTATCGCTGTATATATAATATGTAGATATTAAAAAAATGAGAATGATTAACAAATGTACGTAATAGATTCAATAAAAAAATATTAAGTAATATATTTTATATGGTTTGCTGTGACCCATTATTTTTTTGAGTCCTGATACTACTATCAGCAAAGGAATCGTATATAACTATTAATTACTTTTTATTAATTATAATCAATGTAATCGTAATGATGTGCCATTTATAACATATATAGATATGTATCTATATATAAGTATATATATGACGTATAATAATGATATCTTCAAATAATATTTCGACCCTTGTTACAATATATCAAGGCATAGTTAAGTTTTATGTCTTCAGAATCACATATTATGCTGTACGCGATCATCCCCAGGGATGGAATTACGATGTCAACTATACCAATTTGTTTTTATGATTGAACTAGCGAGGAGTTCTTAGCTTTCTTTATATATTATTTACTTATGTTATCAGCCAAAAGTGATTTTATTATTATATATCTAATAGTTCAGAGAGATGTTTTTTTATACACGTGTTTAAATATAGAGAAAAACCTTGCAGCTGTATAACGTAAGTAAGAATTAGATTTTTTTATGGTATAGGTTGGCTGACGAGCATATGTGCCACCCGATGGTAAGTGGCCACCATCACCCATAGACAATGACGCTGTAAAAATGTCCCTTGTGCCTTTAGTTACTCTGGCTCACTCACCCTTCAAACCGGAACACAACAATACTACGTACTGTTGTTAAGCGGTATATATCTGATGAGTGGGTGGTACCTACCCAGACGGGCCTGCACAAAGCCCTACCACTAAGTAAAAGATCAGTGTCATATTTTATTTGATAAGCATTTATAGATTTTACTATATTATATTTACGTAACAACGAAATTGTTTTGAACAAAGAAAATTGTGACCGTATAAAATAAGAAAAAAAAAATACATTGTTAGTACAACCACAGACTTAATTGATTAATGGTTATGATTTAATTGCGTGTGAAAATCGGACATATAGTTTTGTCTCTCCCCGATAACCCTTTTTCTCCCTTCCGAGATATAAACTTGAATAAAATGTAGGCTCAGGGTGTAATCATTCACCACGGCGAGTTGTCTCGTGATTTAATACCAATCACGAAAATAGAATACATATTTGAGTTTAATTTTTACCGATAGTTATTTAATTTGCAAAAATATTCGAATAATATTTCGTTATTTTTCTTTAGCTCAGACCGTTTATTTTAATAAATTTTGTATTTAATTTAATTTCAACACAAAGGTTTATCAGTCGGTACGATTTCATTACAATAATTACTTGTCAAGAGGCAAAGACGAAGCCGATTGTTGAAAAATCGATACAAATGAGACCTTGGGACGCGATTATTAAAATTGTCGTTACCAAATGTAAGTCAGTCTATAGGTACGTCACTGGCGTAATGCCCACGGGACTCTGGTCCAATTGCTTCTGTCTTGTACATTTTTTTTTTCATTATTTCCCTCTTCCCGTTGATCATTTATCAATATTTGAATTCGTAAATGAGAAATTATTTTTATATGACGAGTCTTTTATTTGGCTCACGTTAGTGTTGCTACATTAAAAAATATGTAATTAATATGATTTTTTATTCGAATAATATGTAATTATTAAATATATTTGGGTTTATATTATTATATTAAAGTAATGATACATTCTTACCTAAAAAAATATATTGTAAATTGACTACTTAATTGTTCAAGTATGGTATTTTGATTTTGACTATAATAATTATATACGAAATATAGATAATATATTTAAACAAAAAAACTGTGATTTGAAATAAAATTGTAGTCCTAAAAAAAATCTCATTAAAAGTTGCAAATAGTATTTTAAAAAGGAGAGAAATGTTACTTTAATAATCCCCAAGATTTTCAATAAACGTTTTGTACGAGTATTCCTATATGGCTGCCTCATATAATTAGGCGCGTAGTTAGTTTAAGTTGAATTTAAAACAACACAAACGCTAAGAATTCGAAGGGAACGAGACGATCGTTCCATTCAGCGCTTGAGTTTCAATTCGTGTAAAGCGTTTTCACCCTAAAGCCGAGGTATTTGTGTAATTGATATTTACTACTAACCTGGATTTTCAAATCGCTTCCCGGGATTAAGCGTAGATTTGTAGGGATTTTCCTTCTTCGAGAGTTCTCTTCAATTTATTTACAATGTGCAGTAAGCGCGCTGATAACATTTACAGTTCGACTCGGCTAAAAGGAATGAGATTGTTTCCCTTTGCCTTGTTCATTGAATAAATTAGCATATCATTCACTCACAGATTTAATAGAGCTATCTATATTGTAATAAAATAATAATACTTTTTTTTAAGAATTTCATCAAAATCAAAATAAACTGTATTCAAGTAGGCTATTATAATTACTTTTGAATAGTCATTTTACAATTAAGTGGAGCTACCACCGGATCGGAAAGTAGATTCTACCGAGAAGAACTACCAAGAAACTCAGTAGTTACTTGTTTTCAACATTTAAAAAAATACAGTCATGTTATTATGTTTTGGAAAGTGTTCCGATGAAATAACAAAATGTTTTCCGTTCAAAAATTGGAATGCTACGTGTTTTATAGATAAGATGTCTACAACTGATCGCAGAAATTCAAGAAACAATAAGGGTCGGCCCGGAACGTGAGCGCCGTTCCTCCCGACAGATTAGGCTTCGGCAAAGAGAATAAGAATCTGCGAACCAAATATCATCGCAAATACGATACGCTGTGTTGTTTGCTTTCCATTTTTATGATATTTCTATTTGGTGAACTCTCCAAGCTACGCTAAGCGGCGAAATAAAATTAAAATGCGAAAACGTTCCGTTGAAAGCACGTTCGATTGTTTGGCCGTTTTTTATTTATATTTTTGTGAATGTTGATATTTCAATACTATAAACGTTTTCATTTAAAAAAAAAAATAATTTTAGAATAAATGTTATATGTTTATATAAATAAAGATAATATTAAGAATTATGATAAACATCGGTTCAATCAGGCTAAGCAAGTAGTAGATGAGATAAGAAGGCTTTCGTTCCTAATGAGGCGAATGAAAGTGTAACCTCGCACACTTTTGCAGTACAAATTGGTGTGATTGACCTTTCACACAACACACATAAATATCTTCTAAGCATTTTGCCCTTTTCCTAAACTATAAATATATTTAACGTGAAGGCAACAAAGAGAATTCAATTACTTAAAGAAAACAAATTTCTTTTTTCGAATCTGACTTCAATAAACCAAAAACAGCCTCATCATTTAATCATTGAAACGAAATATTATGAGCGTTAATGAAAAAGATTTTTACCATTAATGTTTACGATTTTTGGCCGAAAAACGGTTCGGGATATTGTTTTGTCACTGATTTCCGGCTCATTCGATTCAGACGGTATCTAGCCCCGGTCAT
Source organism: Vanessa cardui (assembly GCF_905220365.1). Taxonomy (NCBI): domain Eukaryota; kingdom Metazoa; phylum Arthropoda; class Insecta; order Lepidoptera; family Nymphalidae; genus Vanessa; species Vanessa cardui. Next base: position 4,695,742 of record NC_061130.1, on the reverse strand, counting down.
AAAATAAATCTGGCCATAAATAAAGACGAAGACACTAACAAGCGTCTCGGGTTCACCAAGTGATATTTCTTGGGGGTAACGCCATTTTTGTCATAACTCTATTATATCCGCGCCTTCTGAAATCTGAAACAATGCGATGATTTATTTATCGACTGTTTTTTTTTTATTATAATATGTTTAATAATGTTAATGCATTTGTATACAGAGATAATATCATAATCTTGATATAATAGTACTTTTAGCACCCGAAAACCTACGAAAATGTATATGCCTATGATATACGTAACAAACGAACTCATTTTCATATTTATCTTACTAGCCGTTACACTCGCTTCGCCGGGCCTTAAAAAGGATCAACCTAACTATAGCTTATGATATATCTACAGACGATTTCGTGTCAATGGGTCAATATTACCGTTTAGTTTAGTAAGTTCAGTAGCTTCATAGATATGTTAGATATAATTTTTGGTAGTAAAAGGAAATTACTTTATCTTGACACGACTTTGGCTTCGAATCCAGGACCTCTAGATATTCAGCCAAATAAGCTAATCACTAGACGTACAAGGCGTTTATGTATTATATAAATAAATAAAGTTAATTTTGCAAATTATTTTGTGACTATATCGGATACTTACGCAACTACATAATAGGCTTCCACATTTATTACATGTTTTATTCACTCAGGGCAATTCGCTGAAGTTGACAGACTCGCTTCTCGTAGATTCTTTGAACGGAATGACTATTGATTCGATTCTTCTGAATTTTTCGCTAAAGTAGGACCTCCTTGCTGACTCTTTGAGTGTTTCTGCAGCAGAACTTGGAGTTCATTGTGTTGGAAATTAAGAATGAGGATTCTTTGGAGCATTGATGAGGGTATAAATAGTTGCCAACTAAAAAGTTACGCGTCAGCAGAATATACATGTGGAATATACATACATGCATATCATGTATATTTAATTAAAACTAGTGCACTGTTACTGAATAAAATAATATTCTGCTAAGATATGTTTGGGGATATAATACATAGAGTTATAGAGATATAGATATGATGAGGCGTGATAATTAATAATCGTTGTTCTAATACTGGAACGTGGTATTGACTTTTTATTTTGTTTATAAATGACTAGTTAGACGCCCGCGGCTTTGCTTGTGTTTTGGAGGTTGGTTATCACGTTTAGGCAAAAAAGTAGTCTATGTTCTTTCTTTTAAAGTAAAGTAAAGTAAAGTAAGAGCCTGTAAATTTCCCACTGCTGAGATAAGGCCTCCTTTCTTTTAAAGTAAAGTAAAGTAAGAGCCTGTAAATTTCCCACTGCTGAGATAAGGCCTCCTCTTCCATTTAGGGAGGGTTTTGAACATATTCCACCACGCTGTTCCAATGCGGGTTGGTGGAATGCACATGTGGCAGAATTTCGATGAAATTAGACACATGTGCATTCCTCACTCACGATGTTTTACTTCACCGCCGAGCACGAGATGAATTATAAACACAAATTAAGCACATATACATATATAGCGGTGCTTGCCTGGGTTTTAACCCGCAATCATCGGTTAAGATGTACGCGTTCTAACCACTAGGCCATCTCAGCTCTTATTTTTTCTTCAGTTTCAGTTTCAGTTCTTTCTTGAATTTCATCAAATTCAGTTCATTGGTTTAGTCGTGAAAGAGCGACACGCGGACACACAGAGTTACTTTAACATTTATAATATTCATATAGATAGTATAGATTTTCATGCTCTACGGGGAATGAAAGAAATTTAGTGGACCAGCATGTTGAAGTTGACCCTCAAACCTTTCCTCAGTACCACATGCCAAACATTTATTACAGATAGAACGATTTCCAGAACCACATTCTTTATATTCAAGGAATACAATAATCAACTCTACGTAAAAAGACATAAATGTTTTATTCAATTGAATTCTATTACAAAGTCAGAGTAATCTAATTTTACTAGAACGATTTCATTACTTTATATCTTAATTGAATTGAAAATTGATATTATTGTATGTATGTCGTAAAGGTCCTCTTGTTAATTATAAATTTTGAAACAAACAACTTTTCTTACATGATCGTTCTGACTTTTTGCCTTCAAAGGTACAGCAATGTTACGCGTTTACGATCCCCGATCAGTGGGAGGTCGGAAAACAAATTTAACCGACAATTGTAAATCAATTAGAGAGGGTGGCTTCTGGGGTGTAATAGCTAACCTCCACCCACTTGCACACCAGGGTCGAAATCGATGCTTTTATATAAGATATTGTTTTTATTTATAAAATATTCTAAATGTAAAACCAATTAATTATTGTACACTATTTGAAAAACTCTTTCTGCGATTTTACTTAACGGGTGCCAGACCTTAAAGGAAAAAAAGTGAAATAGTTTAAACATATACATAAATAAATAAATCATTAATATTTTAAAGAATAAATAAAAAATAAACAAATTAATATGCACTAAAAATGAAAAAAATAAATAGGTATTCAAAATATTTTTTGGAGTTCTCCTAAGTAAAAGGGAATGTAAAATTTCGGACTACTTAAAAGTCGATATATATATTATTTATTTATTATATAAATATAAGGTAGTCTGTTATTGTAGTATATTATTGTCATATTTGGAGCCGGTTAAAAAAATTGAAACGTATTGAGAACCTCCTCCTTTTGAAGTCGGTTAAAAATAAAAATAAAACACACTTCAATGAATGCAAGATGAATCGATTATAATCCATATATTTTATATCCTTCTCTGGCTTCACTATAATTTTTCCGTAATTTATGGTATTGGATTACCCCTAAATGTAAATACACCCCTGTCTAAGTATTCATAGTGAGTACTCAAGTGCATATTGTAAACGCAACGTGCTCCTTGTAACGCCCCGCTCTTAACGTCGCGGGCAGGTCTGTCTTCGAAATTGGAGAAAACGTGAAATTATAGCTGTTCAATTACTTAAATATCCACCACTAATTAATCAGCCAATCTTAAAGTAATTCATAGAATTAATTATATCTCTGAAGATATGTGCTCGTCCCTTTGGTGTAACTTTTATATACTTTCTTTTTATAATATAAAAACTTTTTAGTGTATCTGCATGCTTTTTAACAGGCAGCATTGTTAAGATTATTGAAATGTGGCAACACATTCCAGTGTCAAAAGTTGTGTAACATGTTAGCTTATTCTGTTTAATTCGAGTTGTTTAAAAGTGCCAAGTCTTTGGTCTTCTTGACATAAAAAATAATCTTAAAACTGATACTGTATTTGTTCTATGAATTATATTTGCGTGTAGAATTAGTTATCTTGATTCCAAAATAATGAAAAATATTTGGTAATTTTTTTATTTACTTAAACAACCTCAATTTATTAAAAAAAAAATAAGACTAATTCCACTCAACTCTTACTATGTATTACGTATAATATAGTTGTTCATATAGAGTTTTTAATTGTGAGGGAAGTCTCAAAGGGTCATAGCGATAGAGAAGACAAAGTTCGTTACTCAGAAGTTGGTTAAGTGGAACTCGGTCGGCGTTGATTTCAAAATTAACTGCAAGATTGTTACTGTCGCATGATGGAATTAACGTCATATACTTGGATTAAGAGCTTTGTGCATGCCCGAATAGCACCCACTTATCATAATATATTCTATCGCCTACCAAAAATATTTTGTACTGTTTTGTTCTGGTTTGATGGGCGAGTGAGATAATGTAATCATAGGCTAGTGGCCATTGGAAGTGTAAGGTGTCTATCTGCGTTGGTGACCACTTATCATCAGGTAGTATGTCCGTACTTGCCTGTAGTATTTGCCTAACTGTTTTAAAAACAGTAAAACAAGTTTATGTACGTCAAAATATATTTATATCCTCGCGTCGGTCTCTCCCTTGATCGTTGAGAGATTTTTTTTTTAATGCAGGAATATTTATTCTACAAAAACAATTTGTTTAGCTTACGAATGGTAGATTTGCTTGGGAGGCATAGTTCAAAAGCCTCTTATACTAAATGTCTTATCTTTCGACGTCGCATATATAATATTAGGGTTTTAACGGCTCGTTACTCGTAACTGAAAACCAGGCAAGGATAGACAAAACCTTTAAACAGCATTACCAACTTGGTACTTTCATTAAAAAATGTTAAGTAAAAAAGTCTTTAGAACCGAATCGCATCATACTATGAATTCGATGACATGTTTCTGATATTTAACTTACTGATATAATAATAGGTTTAATTTAAAATTATGCTATACATTACGGCATAAAAGGACGAAACAGTAATCATACCATTTAGTGACGTCACGTAATTATAGGCATAGGGTGCATTAGCGGCACAATGCGTAAAGCGCGCGATCAAAGGGGGAGCGTACACGATAACAGATAATCTCTGTTTCATATTGTTACCGGAGGTATATTTTTTTAAAACATGACAATGACATTTTTACTTCAATTTTTAGATCATAGATTGATGACAAATATTAGAAATATTTAATTATGAAGTTCAAATTCGATATATGTAATTAGTAATTATTTAAAATACCCTTTTAAAATATAACCTGTTAATGTAGAAAGGTTAAGGCCTCCTCTTGATAAGGTTTTATGGTGAGAAGACTTTTTGATACCTTCATTTTGATGCGTCGTATATGGATTAGAAAAATGTTTTATTGCAGAACTTGTTAATGTAATGTAGGTTTTCTACAGTTTCAAACTTATTACACCAAAAGACGACCAAGAGAACACGGATTAAGCACACGAAAATTCAGCGATGCTTGTCTTCGTTTGAAACTGTAATCTTTAGTTAATATTTACGCGTACTAATCAATGAACTATCTCGACTTATTTAATAACATAACCAATAATAAACAAATCAATAAAAAATTGGTAATTAAATTGCATTTTAGCAGGTTTTATTTTACGTACTGGTACCCTCAGTGACGCAACTGTTGACGCGTCATCTCGTCCAGTCAGAACTAAACGCATTAGCGAGCTAGCAGGCAGCGCGGGGGAGCGTCGCGACGCGTCCTTTCCACTTGGTTATGCCTTTTATACGACGATTCATTACGAGGAGGGGACCGAACAGATAGTCACATTTATTACTTTTGTCAGCGGAAAAATGAATTTACACGCCAGTAACTTTGATTTTATGAATGTTTAAAAAGACCGCGAAATAACAGTTTGATGTACATTTCTGTTGTTAAAATTTTAACGATTTAATTTACGGAGGCGATAATTTTCTTATTCCCGATAAAATTTAAATTACGTCATTTTTTTGGGATCTCGAATGAACTTGTATTAATAAATGACAATCATCAAAATTGTTTTGTTTTTGTGTCCCAACACTGAGGATTTGTTAATAAATTAATTCGATAAATGATGCCTCGGAAACAATGAGCGATGACGTTGTTCAGGGGTTTCTAATTCAATTTTGACGCCTAATGGATCTATATTGAAAATATTGAATTGTTTTTAAATTAATGAAATCAAGCAGTGAGAACAACCTTTTATAAATTTAGACTCACGCCTAATGAACGTATATGACATAAGGTAGTGTAGAGTAGAAGTCTGTATCTGTGTGTAACTTAAGAGGATCAATTCTGGACTGGGATTTAATTTGCGTTTACATTCATCTCTTACTTTAAGGTTAAGAAAGGTACTTTAAGTAAAACACACAGTGTCTTACTTTACAAAGAAAATCTACTGCCTGTGCATCCAACAATTTGTTCTCCAGTAACGTAGCAGATTCAAACCTTCAAAATCAGCAATTAAACATTTTATCTTGAGAAATAAATAATTCAACGTATTTCGTGTTTCAAAATGTGCGGAACACCTTTTAAAGACGTTATTTTTCAACTAGATTACAGTAATATAGAGTACGTATCAAAAGTGTGATGCGATTCGAGGATGAATATAAAATTACCTCCTTAACGAGCACTCGAGATCAGTCGCAGGCTCCCACCTGCATGTCTCCTATTTGCGATCGGCGCATTTTAATTCCATTTTCTCTTCCCAAGTACGTTGCATCCGATCGTTTTAATTACAGGGAAATTTGTTCAGAATATCACACTCAAATTGCTTTTCGAAAAGATATGTTGTAATTTTGTTATTTTTTTGCTTAGAATTTTAAATTCGGTTCAAAAATCGCAGCGTTCGGAGCATTCGTATACTATAGGTTGGTTTTTGAGAAACAAATAATGGAAGATTTAATTTTTATTTGTTTTTAATACAGTTGGTTACCTTTATTAAAAGAATTACTAGGAAAATTGTTCAATTTCTGTAAATAACATTTTGTAATGACTTGTATTGTAAATTGTTGTATGTATATTTTGCATTAATATGTTTTTAATTGTAATACAAAACTATTACACTTAACAACTTATTTCCACTTTAATTTTACTTCTAAAATTCCGATAACAGTTTCATCGATGTCTTAAACATTTTTACGCAAATCATTAATATATGATATTTACTATAGGAAATATCATATATTAATCAAGCTCTCGACCAATGATATTATTATTATATTATTTGTATTTTTTTTTGTGGTATGGTTGAAAAACAGTATTTAAATAACAACTAAACAAAATGTTAATGTTTTCTTAGTTTTCTTAAATAGATGGAAATTAATTAGCAAGTAACACATAACCAAAGTTTTCATGTCAAATTTTTATTTAATTTTTGTTATGTATTTTTATTTGTTACAGGAACGCTCAGTATGAGAACTTTCACGTGGAACAAAAAGGCTATGATCAAATGTATGATGGCGAGGACCTTGAAACACCGCCATCTCCCGACCGACCACCTCCACGTCATATAGGTCAGTACCATACTAACAGAATGAGGATAGAACTAGGAATAAGGATAGCGAATGTCGAAATACTTCCTTTGTTACCAGACTTTAAGAAACTGTTTAGTCTGTTGTATGAATTCTTTCTAAATATACTAGTTCTGTATTTTAAGATCCTTTTCTTAATTATTTTAATAACAAATTTATATTGTAATGTTCCTTTATACCTTTATATTCCTTATTTATTTATGGGGATATGATTCATTGAATTTATGGCTTTTGTGAAATTTCATTAAGATAATTTATATATACCTTTACAGCTTATTATTTCAATTGAGAGAGCATTCTCATTACAATCACAGTATATTTTCTTACTTAATTGAACAATGTTGGGTGATTTTCGTAATAAAAATAAATACATTTAAATATAATTCTTCTGTAATATTTTAAATTGTATTGTCAATATTTTTGCTTTGTATAATCCACAATACACTCAATAAATTATATATACTTACATAAGTTTAGATCAAGGACAGTATATATATATATACGTTTTAATGCTATTGTATACAAAATTGAGATAAATAACTACATATTAATATTATAAATGTCAAAGTAACTCTGTCTGTCTGTCGCTCTTTCACGACCAAACTGCTAAACCGAATTCGGAGAAATTTGGTACAAAGCAAACTTGAACTCCAAGAATAGGCATAGATTACTTTTTTGCCCAACACATGACAACCGACACCTAAAAACACGAGCGAAGCAGAGGGCGACTACTAAAAACTACGTATATCCTTTTATATCAGCTTGTTCAATTTATACTTTGATACAACCACAGGCCCTAAGGATATTTTCTTTTGTACCAGACAAATACGTCCGCGCGGAATGCCCCTGCTTAAGCACGCGCTACACTGTTGCGCTGCTCGCCTGTTTCGGCTTCAGCATTATGTTCGGAATGCGGTGCAACATGAGTATGGCTAAACTTAAGATGACTGAAAAACATAATGTGAGTATTTATAGATATTAATACATATGTATATAACACAACATAGAAATAAATATTTGTGTCATTCATAAATTGAAAGAATGATTTTCCTTTTTTTGTTGAGTCTCTATGAATCGATATACATTCATAATTAAAGTAACAAATTTTTTTCTAAATTAAGTACCATGATATTCCATTATTATGAGCAATTTTGACCGGTTCTTCTCCTTGGAATCTGCATTCCGTACCGGTGGTTGCTTCACTTAATATTCTTTGTTAAATGATTCGAAATTTGATTTAATTTGTCAATTTCTATACAATTTTTATTTTATTCAGACCTCATCTGGAGTTAAGGAAGACACGCCATTCAATTGGACCGTTAGCGTGGAATCCTCAATAGATGCGTCTTACTTTGCCGGCTATCTAATTACACAAGTACCAGGGGGTTATTTCGCATCGATGTATCCCGCGAACAAGATCTTCGGAGCAGCGATTGTTGCCTCTGCCATATTCAATATGGCTATTCCAGGCGCGATGTCTGTAGGACCCGCAGCTGTCGTCATTCTTAAAATTGCTCAGGGTTTCGTTGAGGTAAGATGTACTATGTAAAAATAATATATTGTATACGTTTAAATTTTTGATTGAGATTTTTTATAAGCTTTTCAATATGGCAGAAAATATTGATGCAAAGGAATTATCGTTGCGGAAATATTTTTGTTGTTCAACTTATTTCAGATTAGTATACTATCTGTATTTACAATATGTAGCGTGAACTGTTATGCGCGTGTTACATCCTACCTGTATTTTCAATCTGTAGCGTGAACTGTGTTACACAACTAAAACCTTTTTGGATCCGAAGCACTTTATTTTTAATGAGTTAAAATGATATTTATTTGAAAGTTGAGAGAGCTGTTGGTATGTTTCAATAACAAGACAAGCGAAGAATCGGAGGGTAACAATAAACATGTAACAAGCGTCACGTCACTTAAATTTTGAACATTTGGCATTCAGTTCGTGACGGAGCATGATCAAGCTTATTTTCGATGCACAAATTTTGAGCCCTGTAGCGAATGTACGTCGTCACGTTTGGACTTAGCCCCCTTTATTTCGCGATCTTGTTTGAATTAAACAAATGCAAAATTATTTTATACTAATATACTCGTGTTACAACAGAATTGTTTAAAAATTGTATGTTCTTCGTAGCTTTCGTTTATCTCAGTATATTATAATGCCATGAGCTTTATCTATACTAATATTATAAATGTGAAACTAACGTTGTATAACATAGTCACACAGATGTGATATAATTTGGTATAAAGAAAGCTTTCTTGAGCTCCAAGGAAGAACATAAGGATATATATGGTTATATCTAACATCTTACCCTATGACCTTAAAACGCGAATAGAACTATGGGCAACAAGTAGTTGAAAAATCTAAACGTATTTTCTAAAAATATCGTTATCGTTATTTATGCTATGGTACTCTTTACAGTTTCCATAATATTAATAACGACTGTTTCATATATTAAAAAAAAAAAAACTTTGAAATTGGAACTTTATTTGTACATACGATCTCTACAATAACAGTACATTTATATAATATGTGATTGTATAATATTTTAATATAAGTATAACTTATCTTACAAGTACTTGAGAGCATTCGAAATCGTTTCCCAGAGTACAAAGCCTCTTTAGGATTATCGAGCCCCCAGTAACCATAGATACGTATTTATTCGCCTGTACCCAGCTTAGCTGACTCGTCAATAGCACCGTATCCCTATTAAATCTTATGTTGAATTATTGCGATGACGAAAAGATTGTATAAAATCCATTTTATCTGGATTTCTATGCTTTATTCAGAAATATGTAATCATATTAGTGGAACTATCTTTGTAAACGAGATAAATGCTTCCATAATATGGAATAAACTATTGTATCTGTCATTTTAAGTAGTATTTATGTGTTTTATAGACTCATAAGGTTCAAATTTGTACGTCCAAAATGTATTTTGTATTTAGTATAGATTCATTGTATATTTTTTCGATTTAATTAATATATAAAAATTCTTTAGATAAATTATAATCCCATTGTGTTCTCCAATGAAACATTAAACTTATATTTGTATATGTAATGCCACCATAGCCATTGGTCATGGTCCCTTTTACATCATAAAAAGCCCATTTCAAATTATTTTTCGGATGTATAACACCAGTAAAAGACTAATTAGCATGGTAGAATAATCCAAAACCATTTCTTCTACAAAAGAGAAGGCTTTTGTTCAACAATATTAAAGAGAGTATTTTTTCAGGGTGTTACCTATCCCTCATGTCACGGCATCTGGCGTATGTGGGCACCTCCTCTGGAAAGATCTCGTCTAGCGACTTTAGCCTTCTGCGGAACATATGCGGGTATCGTGATTGGCATGCCGCTTTCTGGCCTCCTCACTGACTACATTTCTTGGCAGACACCTTTCTATTTCTACGGAATTTCGGGTATTATATGGTAAGTAAAACTAATGAGTTCATATGTAATGTCAAATTTATTTAAATTATGGAAACCAATTTTCATCTTCTAAAAGTTAAGTATTATTGAATATTTGTATCATCACTCTAAATATTACTTCCACTTATTCAATGTGAAGGTTTGTATTTGTGAAAAGGGCTGCAAGGATCTGTGGGTAATTTGGAATAGAGATAAGTCCTGTCCTCACTAACACGTGGAAGCAGTTGCGAGTAAAAGTTAGTATTTTATATAAATAATCCACAGGTATATTCTATGGCTTTGGTTGGTTTTCGAGAGACCAAGCAAGCATCCTCACATCACTGCAAAAGAACTCACGTACATCGAACAGTCGATTGGAACCGCAACACAAGCCGCGATGCCCGGTTTCTTCTCCACTCCATGGAGAGAATTTGCGACCTCACCACCGGTATGTGGTAATTTCAATACAACAACCAATATTATCACATCAAAGTGGCAGCTTCTGGAACATCTATTTTCGCAGGTCTACGCAATCATCGTCGCCAATTTCTGCAGAACTTGGAACTTCTGTCTGCTCGTTATATTCCAATCTGCTTATTTCAACACTAGATTTAATATGCAAATCACTGAGGTAAGAAAAAAATTACATATCATACTAGTTGTGCCCGCGACTTTGTACGCGTTTGTTTTTAATAAAAAAAAAATTGTCACCCAGTTTTTCAGCCAAACAGACATAGTAATTTCTTCTGTTTCTCACTTTTTCCTATTTTGAATTCATAAATAATAATATCATAAATAATCTGAGCCTGCGACCTTGTACGCGTTTGAATTTATCAAAAAAAAAAAAATATTATCGTAGCCTAAGTTACTCCTTATTATATCAGTTATCTGCTAGTTAAAGTTCCGTCAAAATCGGTCCCGCTGTTCCAAAGATTAGCCGGAACAAACAGACAGACAGACAAACAAAAATTGTAAAAAAATGTTATTATGCTATATGTACCGTGTATAAATACATACATATTAATTGAGAAAAAAGGGCTTTTTTAATATTACAAACAGACACTCCAATTTTATTATATGTATGAATATAATAAAATAGAGCAAATTAAGAATTTCAACGTAATAAACATAAACTTTTTGGATAATATTAAGATGTTGCATTAATTTCATAGTCTGGTTTCGTTGGAGCGATTCCGCATTTGATTATGACGTCACTGGTTCCAATTGGTGGTATGATGGCGGACTACTTGCGCAAGAACAACATAATGACCACAACGAACGTGAGGAAACTGTTTAACTGCGGCGGCTTTGGACTTGAGGCTTTCTTTTTCGTTCTCGTAGCGTATGCTGACAATAAGGTAAATATTAAAAATGTTTTTAAATCCGATCTTTATCTACCTTAATATTATAAATGCGTAAAGCATTTTGTTATAACTATTCAACCGATTATTTTGCAATTTTGCATACACATCATCAGGGGTACGGTTATATATAGGGTACTATAGGTTAATATATAGGGTACCAAAATCCAGTCCCGCCTGTCGAGTTCATATATGTAATCAATTGCCATTCCTTAAGATTAACAACAACAAACAACAACAACAACAACAGCCTGTAAATTCCCACTGCTGGGCTAAAGGCCTCCTCTTCCATTAAGGAGAGGGTCTGGAACGTATTCCACCACGCTGTTCCAATTCGGGTTGGTGGAATACACATGTGGCAGAATTTCTATGAAATTTGTCACATGCAGGTTTCCTCACAATGTTTTTCTTCACCGCTGAGCACGAGATGAATTATAAAGACAAATTAAGCACATGAAACAGCGGTGCTTGCCTGGGTTTGAACCCGCAATCATCGGTTAAGATGCACGCGTTATAACCATAAGATTAAACTCTTGGAGAACTCTTGGAGAAAAAAATACTTAATTGAATTGTCGAGAGGTTATAATATGTTTTTTTTGTCTAGTACGTGGCTACAATCGAATTGACCCTGGGCGTGGCATGCAGCGGTTTCGCTATATCTGGCTACAATGTGAACCACCTGGACATTGCTCCACGTTACGCTTCCATTCTCATGGGATTGTCCAACGGCATCGGGACCATCGCTGGCTTCATCGTCCCCATAGTTATTGATTACATGACCCAAGAGAAGGTAAGGTTTCTTTTATATATACATTATATTAATTATGAATATTACTTTTGCAGACTCATCGTTGTTATTTTATATCTTTGTAATTATGGCTTCCGTCAATTTCGGATTGTCTGTTGTATATTTTTGTTAGTAACTATATTCAAAACATTAAAACATCAGCTACTTTAATTATATCTATTTGTGTAGTCGTTAAAAAAAAATTGCAATAATTTTTTCTTAATTTAACTCAACTAGCAAACGTGGTCTTAATATTTTATTTCTGCCACGGGACATACGTCTTTGAAATACTTTAATAAAAACATTAATTAAAAAACTAGTCTTGTATAAAGGAGAACAACGGAGTGCTTATTATATTCAATAGCATTTGAATTCTTTGAAACCTATTCGTGCGTTCTTATCGAACTTTTGAAGTGACACTCCCCAGCGAAGCCCTAGGTATTCTTGAGCGAAACAAAAAGGACAGTGGGTCGTAGCTAATTTTAAAAAGGAAATCGAGCTCGTTTTGAGCCGTGGTGTGAATTTGAAATGAGCGGGGTCGGGGTGCGCGCCGATGCGTCACGTGGCCACATTACGCGCTGAGCACTTTATTATCACCGCTTTACGCCACGCTAACTTTGAGCGAATAACCGTATACATTATACGTATCCATAACCGACAGTTTGAATATATTAAATCGTCCTTAATACTTAAATAATTACAGAATAAAATCCGTGCTAATCATATGAAAACTGTATTACTGTGGTCTTAAGGTTTTAGTTAGTAAAGTAACAGCCTGTAAATTTCCCACTGCTGGGCTAATGGCCTCCTCTCCCATTAAGGAGAGGGCTTGGAACATATTCCACCACGCTGTTCCAATGCGGGTTGGTGGAATGCACATGTGGCAGAATTTCAATGAAATTAGACACATGCAGGTTTCCCCACGATGTTTCCCTTCACCGCCGAGCACGAGATGAATTATAAACACAAATTAAGCACATATATATATTGGTGCTTCCCTGGATTTGAACTTGAAATCATCGGTTAAGATGCACACGTTCGAACTACTGGGCCATCTCGGCTCGGTTTTAGTTAGATTTGCCAATAATGAAAAGTATCACATAAACTTGGTACAATGTACGTGTTTTTCTAATGTTATTGGTGTAATATTTTGGGAAATTATCATTTAAATATATTGGATTTTCATAATAGGACCAGCTAGAGAAGGCGATAACGGAATGGCGCGCGGTATTCTTAATGGGTGCCACGGTTCATTTCATCGGTATCACCATATACGGTATATTCGCCTCTGGTGAGTTGCAACCGTGGGCGGAGACGGCACCTCCGTATGAAACTCCTATGAAGTCCTTAGATCAGGAAACGACCTTCGTAAGTACTAGTTTTAATCGAATAGCGCTCATGCTGTTTATATTTTTTAAATATATAGGTATTTTATAATACAGTAGTACAATAATGTAGTATAGAACGTAGCTGTCAATTATATCAATCTATTTAATATATTAGGTTGGGGAAAAAGTCTTTTCGCATATAGTATGTATGAACTTGTAATAAAATCTCTTTGGCTATACCATTTGTATCTGGCTGGTTTTGGTATTTCTTCCAAATTCAAATTAGGAATTTGTGTGATTTTCATTTGTTTTGGTTGTTGTTAAAATGAGTGAATCTAAAGAAGAAATTCGATACATTTTAAAATTTTACTGTAAAAATGCAACTCAAGACGCGAAAAAAATTTGTGATGTTTATGGACCTAATGCAGTATCTGTGAGAGTAGCGCAAGTTTGGTTTAAGCGTTTTCAAGCCGGAAATTTGGATATCAAAGATGCATCTCGCTCTGGTCGCCCTGTTACGGACAAAATTGATGCCATTTTTGAAAAAGTGGAGCAAGATCGGCATATTAGTAGTTACGATGTAGCTGAAGAACTGGCTGACTGACTCATTTGAATAAAGCTGGGTACACAAAAAAGCTCGATATATGGGTGCCTCATGAACTCACTGAAAGAAACCTAATCAACCGTGTACATACTCATTTGTGATTCTTTATTACGACGTAATGAAACCGAACCATTTTTGAAGAAGCTGATAACTGGTGATGAAAAGTGGATCACATACGACAAGAACGTGCGAAAAAGATCGTGGTCAAAGGCCGGTCAAGCTTCACAGACTGTGGCAAAACCCGGATTAACTCGCAACAAGGTAATGCTGTGTGTATGGTGGGATTGGAAGGGCATCATTCATTATGAGCTGTTACCGCCCGGCAGGACCATCGATTCAGAACTGTATTGCGAACAATTGATGAGATTGAAGCAAGAAATTGAGAGAAAGCGGCCAGAATTGATCAACAGAAGGGGTGTGGTTTTTCACCATGACAACGCTAGACCTCACACATCTTTAGCCACTCAACAAAAATTACGAGAGTTTGGCTGGGAGGTATTAATGCATCCGCCGTATAGTCCTGACCTTGCACCTTCAGATTTTCATCTGTTTCGGTCTCTGCAGAATTCCTTAGGCAGTGTCAGGTTAACATCACGAGATGACTGCCAAAACCACTTGTCGCAGTTTTTCGATCAGAAGCACCAAAATTTTTACAGCAATGGGATCATGTCACTACCAACAAGATGGCAAAAAGTTATGGAACAAAATGGCACCTACATACTTTAGTCAAATGTAAATAAATTATAAAAAAAACCTTTTTGAATTTTCATATAAAATACGAAGAAACTTTTTCCCCAACCTATTATTTGTATATTTCAATGAACTGTAATATATTGTTGACAAGGTTGAGTTGTATGTCGTCTAAAATTATTAATAAGTTTTGTTGCCAAGAGACCTTAACATCACGAAATTTATTACACTGGCATAAAATACCACATAATGGCAAGTCTAGGCAGTCAGACGCCCGGACGCAGACCAATTTTCTATCTTTGCTCGATCACATATTGTTTTGTCATGATTTAACGCAATAGTCTTCATCCATATAAAATGTATACTTATTGGTATCTATTAAGAAATTTTCGTAAAAGTTTAAAACGGTTATTTGTGAGTGTTCTCCAATGGTAAGTTATATAATTTATTTTAGTCGGAGAAACCGTCTGAGCCACTCAGAGGCACAGAGCCACCAGCGTACGGCAGCATCGCACCGCCTCGCCCACCGGCGCCGCAAGCACACGTACCTAACAATCCTTTCGTATCAGGCGCTTTGTATCAGGCTGAGCCCATACAACCACCCGCCCAAACTTATGAGGACCTCACCGACGACGGAACTTACTAGACACCGAGTGTCTTCTGACGTCAGTCGATGTAATCATTTCTGATCTATATCAAGCGCAAGTTTTATCAGATACCATAACACCTGCCCAATCTATGTTGTGCTATTCTCTAAGTGCGTAAAGCCTTATATTCAAATTTTAATACCTATCGTTCTTTTTTTCTGAATGTCTTACTAAGGATCTAATAACGTTTTACAATTAAAATACCAATGATTATAAAATGCGATATCATTTGGTATTCATAATATTATATAGGCATTAACTGAATTATATAGGCATTAACTGAAGTCCGTTTTATGTCATATTATTATTAAATACCAAATGAATTTGCTAATTAACTCTGGAGTGTTCTCAATTAAAAAGAAAACGAAATAAACAATGAATAGGTAAGTACTTAGAAAATAACAGAACACCTCGGTGATCTCCTCATTTTATAGTTAAAAAGATATATAATTGTTCTCGATTTAGCTCTTAATATCAGATAGTCACTCTACTATATTGTTTACGCATACAAATTTTATCCCAACGTTGTCTGTTGATTTTAATTAGTTGAATGGGTAATGTACTTGATGTTTTAATTGCTCAATATGTTGTAAAGATGTAAATACTCGCATTGGCATATCATTTAGATTATTGTTTATGCTATTTATTTATTTTCAATGTTAAAACGTTTCGTTCAACGATTGCTGGTATGATTAAACTTTTTTTTTTTTTTAATTAATTGTTGTCCACAGATAAATGATATAACGACACAGATAATGGTTATTTCCTTGTTTAAAAACTATATAGATTCGCTCATCCTTGTTACTGTCTCTTGTTGTTGTAAAATGTTTATAATAAATTTACGATATTATTTATAAAAAACTAGGAATGTACTTCAAACTACAAATATAATTGTATATGTATAATAGGGGTAGGTACTCAAATATGTTACTAACAAAAGGGAAGTAATTGATTCGTGTTATATTTAATTTAGATTTGTAATACTTTTAATAGATTGTTTTTTTTTTTAAATTAAATTGAGCCATCATTGTTACAATTATTGTAATATTCTTATTATGCAATTCTGATAGGAATGAACTAAAACCTCATTTATTTGTTAAGCATATAATAATGTTGTTAAGCTTTATAAGGAATATGGCATCAATCTCTCTTCCTTTTATTTTTATAAATATATGATTTAAAACAATTATATAATCAATTATATTGACTACAGAAATAATATGTAAAAAAAGTATCCTATAGAATTGACAATATAAATGAAACTTATATACATATAAATAGAAACAATAATACGATTTTTTTTTTTCTTATAAAATAAGTTTTGGTTTCGATTTTGCTCATGTTTTGAGCAAGCATATATGCAAAGAAACTTATGACGTCACTTGGTGTAATATTTTTATCGAAAATAATGACGTGTGACCCGTATGTGTAACATGCAATAAATTTATAGTCAATACACTGTCAACAGTAAAATTTTAGTCGCTAGGTAGATTAAATCGAGCCCGTAATTACACTGGCTCACTCATCCTTCATACCGGCATGGAAAAACAAATGGTTAGGCGTACAGTTATTAAAAAAAATATTTTTAATTATAATTTTATGTAGTTTTATAATTGTTTGTAAATAATATATTATAAATATCTAGTTTATAAGAAAAACACGCTTGACAAAAAAAAACTCAAAAATATTAAAAAAAAAATCAAAACATAATAATATTGTATATCTATAAACAAACATACATATATCCAATTAATATACAATACAATACAATATAGTAATGTAAAATATGTTATCCGTTATATTTAATAAATTACTTTTCTGAACTTTTTTGTAATGTAATTATTTTCTGTCATTTTACGTCTAAATTTATTTAGGACAAAACATATATAATATAAACATAAAAAGCAGACGAGACATAATTCTCGTTAAATATAATCTGTTTAATAAAACAGATTTTTAAGTTATCTTGGATCGGATCCCTTGCTCCATTACGGACGAGTTTCAACGTATTTGCGCATGCGTATTGAAGTTACATTGTGTAAAAAACAATACTTTAAATAAAATAAATCCGTAATTAAAACTAATAGGGATTGTCTGAAAAGAAGTAGAAATTTAATAATTTAAATCGCTTGGACAATAAAACTAACGATTAGTAAATGGTACTTGATTTTACATTTTAATTAGTAAAGATGACAATAAAATCTGACTGACAGTCGGTCTTTACGACTAATATCACTTGTTACGACGCACGATTTAATATATAATAACTAATTACTTCACTAATTATATGTACATAATTAAACGTACTTAAAAATCGTCTAAAATCAAAAGTTTTATTAGTAATCTAAATCAAAAAAAATGTTTCAAGAAATAGGAAGAAATATCGATAAATTATTGAAACAGTAATCCCTAAGAAAGATTTTTTAAACAAAATTGATATACAAGAACTTGTCACAATAATCGTTATAAGAAAAATCATAATCATTAAAATTTACAGACGAAAGCAACACGTCGTTTTTTTTTTAAATTGTGTATTTTTAAACATCAATGCGTGTCATTCAGACTTTTTTTTATTCTTGTCATTTATACATTTTTACATATTTTACTTACATATTTGAAATTTAAAATTTAGAATGTATTTAAGTAAGGGCGATAATAAGTATGTATATATACGAAAAAAATATAAAAATAATGATGACAATAATTGATATGTAGCTGTAAATATTACCTTCGAAATAGTTGTGAGCCAAGTTGAGTGGCTCTTAAGTATTAATTAACAAATAATTTGGTATATGTGTAGACATTTTATGTGATATATGCTTAAAGAATTATTTCAAATAACTAATCAATTTGTAAATGTTCAAATTATTAAGTGTCATAGATAATTTAGCATTTTTTTTTTAATTTTTTGTTTTAGCAGAACAGAACGCATCGATACGAATAAATACTACATATTGTGTGGTATGACAATAATGTCTTAACTTCCATAACCTTAATTGAAATCTTGTTACTTTTTATAAATAAATGACAATAACATTTCGACTGAGAAAATTTAAGTCACTTGTTACGGAGCACGATTTAGTATTAAATTTTTAATAATTTTGTATTCATATAAAAAATTATACATGGATTTGAATATTTAGGATTACTATTGGTCTAAATATTTCATTTTATTTAATTAATAATAAACAACAGAATTATGACGTATTGCAATGACGTATTACTTATATAAACAGCTGGAACTGCTAAATTTGTCGTAAACACTTATTAAGCTCTTATATATTACATCAATAAAATGATGAATAATTAAGATTTGACATAAGACAGCCAAATATAGCGCGTCTCGTCGTATTCTGAGAAGGTAATGATAGTGATAAAGCAAGTATGTGATAAAAAAAAAACCTTGTGTTATCTGGCTAATTAATGCAGATACTTTATTTTTACGTTAACTTTAGTCAAATCAGCTTCTATTTATTGTTCGTCAATATTAATTATATTTTTTATCGCATGATTTAAACGAAGGCAACGTTAGCTTTTGTTTCGTACAGAACGATTATTGTAAATTTTAATCTATTATTATTTTGCTTATAAATTTTTGTAAAAGTATAATTTGATATTAATCTTTAATAAGTATATTTATTTGCATCTTTTTAACAATTTTGTTATAATGATATAGATATAATATTTAGATTAATCGGCACATAAGTATGTACGATATACATAAAAATATATAAAGGTATTGACAATAATTCAATCGTAGATGTAAATATTATAAGCAATGTAGTGTTTGAAACTAAAGAAAATATTTGGACATAGGTGAGAATTATCATGATTATTATTTGGTTATTGTATAATTTTAATATTTAAATTAAATATAATCAAAACGAAATTATGAAATCTTTATTTAATTTAACAATTCATTAAAATTTCATAAATTTTCCTAGAACATTCATATTTGTAAAATAATTTTAAAATATTTCTTGTCTTATACTAAAAATCGTTAGATTTATAGAATTAATAATAATGTAATGAGTATAATATTATTTTAATGAATCTCTACGCCGTCAATTCTGTGTTGTAAAAATAACGAAAGTGAATTTCATGAAGTTACATGATTATATAAGCGATCTATCATTAGCAAGGTCATCATTTGGTTACAGCAATTACGAAAATAACGAATATTATAATGAGAATTATTTAGGTTAGAAGCACTAGGAAGCCATTTATTAACAACTCTTTTGTTTTTCTGCAACGTCAGACATAAATAATGAAATCGAATGTAATAACAAAGAGTTAATGAATTTTATTGGAAACGATTGAAATCATTTTTGTTCTACATAAAAATACAATTCAGAACATTTATTTTAAAGTATATTTACATCATCCTAATGTTTGCTTAATAATGATGAACAATTTATATCATATAATTATAATTGATTATGCATTTTAATTTATAATAAAAGTGTCTTTAAATCAATTTAAGTTATTTTTATATCATGACAATATCATAATACCAGATAGTGAGTAGTTTGTTTGATTATAATACAGACACAAATCATCAATTTCTTGTGCTAATTTCATCTTTAATAAATTAATTATGCAATGTTTATTACAAATAATAGCTCTTCGTCATTAGTATCAGCTACATTCTTAGAGGAGGTTCTTTGTCATAAGCTCGGTCGGCTACGTTCAATGAACACACAACATCTTTGCTAGTAATATAATCTTACTGATATGCTTTTATTACATTCATTTATAAATATAGAACAGAATTGTTATTTAAAATTTAGACGACCCAAAGTTTCAAGAAATATTTTTTTTAATAGAACTAATTTAGTTTGAATGATTTCGTTCACTAATCCGACTGGGCTAGACGAGATAGTTTTGGGAACAAAGCTGTATCTAGGCGAAATAAACTGGAGATAGGTGTAATGAAGTAGACACTTTTTGTTAGTGTAGGGCCGGGAATTGTGCACATAAGCGTTTAATGTTAATTGTTTTGTATCAATATGAAACGTTTATTTATCAATTCGTAATTGATAATTTTCACAATGTCCAAAACTATGGCGGAAAGGGTAAGGATCGCCCGCGTACTTGTTGCTATTTCGATATAAAATATAGATTCATAAATTATATTACTGTAGTATAGTTATATAGTAAAAAATAAAAATAAAAAACAAAACAAAAAAAAAATATTATACTTGTTTACATTCAATTTATTTCTCTTATGCTAGTAAATATAATTATAGTAGTAATAACACTGTGTCTTATAGTTCTCATATGAAAATATCGATATGTAACTTGTAATACGTACCGATTTACAAAAAAAAAAAAAACTCAAATTCCTTTATTCTATATAGAAGCATTACACTTACTTATTGATGGTCAAATTATTAACTACCAACGGTTAGGAAAAAGAACCACACTGACTTGAGAAGAACCGGCGAAAGAAACTGTCCGTTATTTTTTGTCAAATTAATTAATTTAATACATGTATTGATTATGAATAGAAATAGCTACGAGGTGATCGTTTCATTCGATTGAATTATTAAAAAATAAATATTAAAAATAATTATTATTATTATGCACAACAGTAAATTATTATATTATTAACAAACCGTTAAGAAATATTAGTAACAATCGAAAGAGCAATTCAAAAGATTTATATTATTCATATAATTTAAACAAAAATTGTCACACAGTGTTATTATTGCAGAATTATAATATGAAAGCGTTTTAATGTATAATTATTTTATTTATATGTATAATATAATTTGAAATAATTTATACTTAACAAATTTTTCCTTACATAGCTTTAAAAAATAGTTTTATTACTTTGCAAGTACTAATAATCTTTCTCATTTTTTATACATAAATGTTATAATATTTAACGTGTAATAGATATTAAGGAAATAATATTATTGTTATACGGGTGATCTCACTCTATAAGGCTGTGTTGACAATAAAACTCAAATATTAGGGTAATAAAATAGTATGTAAATACTGTATGGATATATAAGACATACAGAACTGAGTTAGGAATTTAAGTAATAAACGTGTAATTAATAAGTTTACTTAACATCGTAGAGAACATTTAAATAGATTCTTCTTCCACAAATTTTATAGAAGGGGTAGCATTTCCAAAGATCGGTTTAACAAAGTTACTTCAAAACTTGATATTAGTTTATGGGCACTGTACAAGTCCGCCTGAGTACCAACCAACTGTTCATATGTTCTTCTGCCAAGCAGCAATGGTTACTATTGTTGTGTTCCGGTTTGAAGGACGAATGAGCCAGTGTTACAGGCACAAGGTTCATAATATCTCAGTTCCCCAAGTCGGTGGGCTTTATTTTTCGACGCCAATGAGCAGTAGTGACAACATACCATAAGGTTGTCCATTTACCCATCCTACCTATGACATAAAAAATATCCTATAACTGGCACAGCGCTTTTATCCACCGAGTCACAAATAAAATAAAAGGCTTTTAAATATCATCAATAATCTCTGATGATACGGACTTCAAAAAGTTCGAATATAATTATCCACTTGGTGGTAGGGCTTTGTGCAAGCCCGTCTGGGTACCACTCACTTATCAGTTATTCTACCGCCAAACAACAGTACTCAGTATTGTTGTGTTCCGGTATGAAGGGTGAGTGAGCCAGTGTAACTATAGACACAAGGGACATAACATCTTTGTTCAAAAGGTTGATGGCGCACTGACGATGTAAGGAATAGTTAATATTTCTTATAGCGTTATTGTCTATGGGTGATGGTGACCACTTACCATCAGGTGGCCCATATGCTCGTCAGCCAACCTATTTCATAAAAAAATGCATATTTCGCTAAAACCACGCAAAAACCCCAAGCTCATTCTTAATTTGCACATTTTTGTTTTGTTCTTTATTATCATTTAACAATAAGATAAGTATATAAATATTATAGTTAACGTAAGTACGTATATAAATGACGCGTAGAGTTGTATGATTATAGGTCTTGTATTCGTAAATAATAAGTATAATCGCAAGAAAGAACTGACTGGTCAATTACGGATTAGACTCATATTTAAGGATTTGCGTTGAAAGTCCTTCAATTCGATGCTGTAAATATGAAAGCGCTTTTTTCGTTCAGTTTGTTATAATTACGTAGAAATATCACCTTTCATACTATTAATTTAAAGTCGCTTTTTGATTTGAATGTTTCCGATATTCTCGAAAGTTTTTTTTTTCATGTAATGACTAAGGTAATAATTATATGATTTAAAAAAAAAAGAAAATGTAAATGAGAGATTAATTTTTCATTTTATATTCCAGTCATTTAATGAATGATTAATTTATCATTATTATATGCATCAATATAATTTACTGTACACGTATTTCATAGTTATTAGGGAAAAATATATGATAAAATAATTTTACTTTTTCAATATTAAAAAAAAAAAACTTTATATAATCTGTAGTAAAACATAATAAAGGAATACTTAAGTTTTTAAAAGTTAGCAATCATCGGTTTCAAACAGGCCTATTATATTGTATTTATGTAAAATAATAAATTAATGAAATAACAAAAATTAACAATAAATTTTCCGATTGTTTTGTAATATAGTCGAAAAATAATTTAAAAAAAAACAATGTATATTAATAGTAATTAGGTAGTATTTCATAAATTATTATTTAATAATATAAAGCCAACTAGCTTTCAAATTTATATATCTACATTAGATCAAATATTTTCACAGGTTTTTATTTTTTGGTTTTTATTTTTAGTTGGTCTCGACTAATATCAGGATTGATCCGAGTACTTATGATTATAGCCTGTCCATTTAATAACTTTCAGGCTGAAAATAAATTATTCAAAAGATAATAAGTTATTCTTTGGAAGGATGAGTGAGCGTGAAGTTACTGTTGATAGTGTATTGAACTACCTGACTTTTAAATTATGGAATTTCTTGTCACATCGGCAATAGTACTCATAGGTAATGTATTTAGCTAACGAGTTTGTCTGATTAAACTATACAAATGGTATAAAACACGAACAAGTGATCAGTTTGACACTTAAGAAGATTTAGTTATAATATAAACAAAAAAATGTAACTCATTTGAATAAAAGGGGGAGAGAAATATGTATATTTTAACATACAATCGTTTGTAGAACACTTATAATAGTTTCGTATTTGTACACTCGGTGTATATTTGTTTGAATATTGTTTACTAAGTATATAAGCAGTTGTTAAAACTATGAACATTAATTTAAAGCAATTTTGTTTGCATAGCAAACTACTTCAGTGCATGAAAAATATTTATGTGTTTTATTTAATATTTTATTGTATCATAACTGTGACTTGATTGTCATTGGTTTAAAAAATGAACAATAATTTATTAAAATAATACTACACGACACGCTATAATAGTTACCATTTATAATATAGGTATATACGACATCGCATTGTTGGGGTGATCTGTCTCTATTCCGACGTGATACTTGATTTAATCGTTTTGTTATTTAATTGTGACTTTGTTTAAGGTTAATTTGTTACAATTATGTATCATGTACTCATATTTTATTTATGTTTTTGTAAATATTTACTAATAAAATGATGAAATTATCTTCCCTAATATATGTTTGGAAATTAAAAATTTGTTTCATTTCTTTCTACTTATGGATGACTTAATTATCTTGGTTACAATATTGTTGAATCATAACTTATATATAATTTTGAGATATTATAATATATTGTGTAGTCTGGATTTTCGACTATAGGCGCTGTTAGGAATAATATAATATAAAAATTATTAAAAACTAGTAAAATTGTCTATGTTTAAATCTCATTGATTCGATAATAGTATGTTATGCTGAGGGATTTTGCAGAAATATATATTTCTGTAGAATACTCAAAGGATGTAAAGAAGGTTAAATTTTTACATTGCCACATTTATGGGCAATTAAACAAGTGTAGACCACATTGTACAGACTATAAACTCTAAAACTATAAAATGTAAAAAAATGTGTTCTAATAAAACCAAATTAATGATTATAAATAATTTTATTATAAAGTAAATTAATAAATAAATCACATAATACCATTAAACTATTTACAAAGGTACGAGAGAACCAAATATATAATTACGTATAACTTACAGATTAAAATGGCAGTTATGAGACTAAGATTGACACTAAACTCCAAAGAGGTTGTATATACATTCAGATTCCTGACATGACATTGGCAAAATAATGTGACCTCTCGGCGCCAATAAAAGCCAAAATTAAAAAAAAAGTACATACAGAATTTTGATTAAAAAACAAAAATCGTAATCCGTATTCAGATACAGAACCTGTCACCTGGTTAGGTTTAAAGCATTTCCTCCATTTTGTTCATCCCGTCATTTGCTTACGGTAACTTTAGTTATTTTAGGTAATATAAACTATATAAATACATAAGAAATATACTCTAACAAAGGCATTCCTACTAAAGGTATTAAGGCTACTAGGTTATTAAATAATAGTGTTTCTAAATGCGTTATTGATTTTTCATTTGAAACGGTTTCTGCAATAGATGTCATAAAAGTATTTAAAACTATAAATATTAAAAAAACTAACGACATATGGGGCATTTCGGTAAAATTTTTTAATAACATCATATACGATATTGCTCCGTATATAGCAGTAATTTTTAACAAGAGTTTGGACACGGGTTCATTTCCTAACTTGTTAAAATGTAGTAAAGTTTTACCACTTTTTAAAACTGGAAACAGAAGCGATCCCGGTAATTACAGGCCTATTTCAATACTCCCATCTTTAAGTAAAATTTTCGAAAAAATTATTTTAAATCAACTTCTCGTCCATTTCGGTACAAATGCTATTTTTCATGGTGAGCAATTCGGTTTTAGAAGAGGTCGCTCGACAACTGATGCGGGAATTGCGCTTCTCAAACATATTTACGATGCTTGGGAGAAATCACAGAACGCTATTGGAGTATTCTGTGATTTATCTAAAGCATTCGATTGTGTAGAACACGAAACGCTTCTTTATAAGCTCAAATATTACGGTGTTAAAGGTAAAGCTCTTGATCTCATCGCTTCATATTTAAGTCAAAGAATCCAGCAAGTTTTCATTAATGGAATAAAGTCTTCTGGATCTACGTTAAAAATGGGAGTTCCACAAGGTTCAATTTTGGGTCCCTTTCTATTCCTAGTATATATAAATGATCTTCCTTTCTATGTTAAGGGTATTTGTGATATAGTGTTGTTTGCTGACGATACTTCGCTGATTTTTAAGGTTGACAGGAAAAAAAATGACTATGACGATGTGAACGGTGCATTATCACAGATACACAATTGGTTTACAGTAAATAATTTAGTTTTGAATGCTCAAAAAACAAAATGTGTAGTTTTTACCCTACCTAATGTTAGCAAGCAAAATTATAATATATCTTTAAATGGTGACCGTCTTGAAGTAGCTGATACTACGGTGTTTTTAGGAATAGAATTAGATTCCAGACTTCAGTGGACCTCTCATTTATCATCCCTAACAGGAAGACTCAGCTCCGCAACATACGCGGTTAGAAAAGTTAGACAACTAACTGATATTGATACCGCTCGTTTAGTTTATTTTGGTTATTTTCACAGTATTATGTCATATGGCATATTACTTTGGGGTAACGCTGCAGATATTGAATCTGTCTTTATTTTACAAAAGAGAGCAATTCGGTTTATTTATAATCTTGGAGCTAGAGACTCTCTTCGGGATGTTTTTAACAGAATAGGAATACTTACTGTTGCGTCGCAATATATTTACAACAATATCATGTATATTCACAGTAACATTGATCACTTTGATAAAATCAGTGATAATCATTGTATATGCACTAGAAGTAAGGATAAACTTATAACGCCAAGTTTCCGACTCCGCAAAGTCAATGGATCCTTCTTGGGGCAAGGTATCCGTTTCTATAATAAAATTCCGCAGAAATTTTTAACTTTGCCGTTTAGTAAATTCAAATCGTTTGTTAAAAATACATTGGTAGAAAAAGCATACTATTCGATACAAGATTTTGTAGATGATAAAAAAGCGTGGAGTTAATACCTGTTGACTTCCAAGCAGGATACATTAATTGAAATAATTGTATTTAATTAACATGACGTTGTATTTTTTAAATGTTAAAAAAGAGTAACTACTGAGTTTCTTGCCGGTTCTTCTCGGTAGAATCTACTTTCCGAACCGGTGGTAGCTTCACTTAATTGTAAAATGACGATTCAAAAGTGCTTATAAAAGCCTACTTGAATAAAGTTTATTTTGATTTTGATTTTGATTTTTTTTTGAAATAAACGAATTACAAAAAAGACTTTTAAATAATAAATTTCAAGCAATACAAGTTGTGTTAGCTTTAGTCAAATTGCATGTTATATTAATGAATATCACAAAACCCATTTTAAAAAAGGCAAGTAATTGTACCGATTATATCAGTTACTTTTCTAATACAAACGTTAAAATAGTCTTTATAAAGTCTATTCCCTTATATATAATTATATTTCTGTTACAGTTTCGCATCATTTAATATATATATAAATACCCCATTCCAATAGCAATGTCCTCTTAGAAATATTTACTATATATACTATATTTAAAATAAGGTGTTAATTACAAAATTTAATAATCAATTCACTCTTGTGGTAATTGAGATCTTAACTATTTTAAATTAAAGAGTGTTTGAACCTCGCAATCTAATTATAATCTAACAAACTTAATAGAGCATCCAAAAATATATCAATTGTTTAGTTACGTATTGCAGATTACTTCTGACAGGTTTCAGATACAGTAACTATACTGACCAAGATTTGCTGGCTGCGATATTATAACACTTATGTGCTAACACAGAATCAGCAGGCACACACAGACGTAATCTCCTTTAATATTTTCTTATAGCTCCTACCCGAAATATGAACCCAACCATTAAAACCATGAAAGGTATATATAGATAGATCAATGATCATATATAGGTCAGGTTATTTAATCTGTTTGCATTTATATCATTACATAGTATAAAGCAAAGTCGCTTGACGCTGTCTGTCCCTATTTATGATTAGTTCTTTATAACTACGCAACGGATTTCGATGCGGTTTTTTTTAATAGATAGAGTGATTCGAGAGTGAAGTTTTTGTATATTATACATTGACAATATAGTAGAGAAGCACTGATAATTTCAGAAGTTTAGTTTTAGTCTAATGTGATGTCGTAAACAGACAAATTCTGAAGTATATTTATTATCAGCATAGCACCCGTGCGTAGCCGGGGCGGGTTGCTAGTTGAATGTGAAAACACTATGTATAAGCTTGATTTTAAAAATAACGTTATATAATGGCTGTATATTGTAAGTACATTATAAGTCAGAAGGCGATGCTTGAAATCTATTAGCACCTGATATGACATATCGCGTGAAATAGTTGTTACCTCTATTCGAATTATTATATACAACCAATGATGTTCTAGTAAACAGATACGTCATTAACGCACAAAAAGTGAAGACTAGGAAACGTCCTAATTGGGACGTTTGCCTTTAGTCGTTTTACGTAGTAATACGTTATAATACATCATAATTACGTAGTAATACGTTTTGCGTAATTAAAAAATCTAGTCATCCCTTTACTTTTTGTTTTTATCAAGCTATCCTTTTTACTTGTAACGAAATGTAAAAGTAAACGGTCCCCGGCGCGGCACACTTTTTTCCTGATGTTTAGTACGGGTATAACATATCTGTTCATTAGAATATCATTGTATACAACAGTTACTTACAGTCACTGTGTGCAATTGTCATCACTATTCTGGAAATTTTAGTAATAAAAAATAAAAAAATTTAAGTAATTTAATGCTCTCTCTTTACACCTAATTTGCCCCTAAGATTATTTGTCCTAGATCTGTTTCAGTTTCAGGTAGCCTACTACGGATCATACTCCATAATATTTAATAACCCAAAGTTTATTTGCC
The DNA here is from genome assembly GCF_905220365.1 of Vanessa cardui. NCBI lineage: Eukaryota > Metazoa > Arthropoda > Insecta > Lepidoptera > Nymphalidae > Vanessa > Vanessa cardui. The sequence continues at coordinate 4,667,114 of NC_061130.1, read as the reverse complement.
ATTTAAAGGACGCTTAATACATCGGAAGTATGAGTATGCGATGTTGTAATGTGTGCGTAAACTTATCAATGAACTCTACAACACGTTTGAGGTAGGAAATAAAATCTACTAAGAAGAAATTTAATATCTATCTATCAGAAAGTCCCAAACCCATGTATTCTGTTACGTTTGAATCAACTGTACGGAGTCACTGATCTGAGTTTTCGGTTCTTTCCCGGGAAGCCTCGAGCGTAGGGAGGATTTGCGTTTGTGGTGACGTAATACACTCCTCTGGCACTGAAAAAGAAAAGTTATTCGTCACTCCTTTATACGTACCTTTTCTTATACTATAAAAAAATATTGGTAGCAAATAATTATGCGGATTATAGAATCTCATTGCAATATAATTTAGTAAGTAATAAATAAATATGAGACAACATCACGTACATTACTCTGATCCCAATGTAAGTAGCTAAAGCACTTGTGTTATGGAAAATCAGAAGTTACGACGGTACCAAAAACACGCAGACCCAAGACAACATAGAAAACTAATGATTATCTATATCGACTCGGCCGGGAATCGAACCCGGGGCCTAGGAGCGGCGTACCCATTAAACCGGTGTACACATCACTCGACCATGGAGGTCGAAAAACAGTAATTTCATTAGTAATTATGAAAAATTTATTAAAAGTACTACTTAGTTAATTGTATCTTCGAATGAAGCGACTCATATAATAATGATCGAACTTCACTTCAAGAAGTTTATTTGATCATATATAATATTGGCTCATTAAATTAAGTCCTATAAAACCTCTTTCCTCCTCATAGACAAGATCAAGTAATGATAAGATGCAACATAAGTTACCATACTTTTGTAAACAAGCTACAATGTCTAAATTACATATGGTAGCGTTCGATGTCCCTATTCAAGTATATTTTATGAATGTTTTGCTCTTTACTTTATACTTACTTATGCGTGACGTGTTCTCCCATGAGCACGTACTCCGTGTCCTTGGGTTCACACCAGCCGATTAAATAAGAGAAGAGATTGGGACAGGGGCCCGCCCAGAAACCAACCCGACTGTTGATAGACTCTATGAAGTATGGTGTTACTTTTGTGTGGTCGCATGAGAGAGTTTCTGGAAAACAATGATATTGATTATTTTGCGACTTTAATAGCATTTTGGATAGCACGAAACTTTTATCAGTGTATGTACATTGATAAAAGTTTCGTTTTAATAAAATAAAACACTCTAGACGGAATAGTATATTATTATATGCAATGATGTTGTAGTAAACAGATATGTTATTGACGCGCAAAAAGTGAAGACTAGAAAACGTCCTAATTGGGACGTTTTCCCTTAGTCGATTTACGTAGTAATACGCTATAATACATCATAATTACGTAGTAATACGTTTTACGTAATTAAAACATCTAGTTATACCTTTTTACTTTTAACGAAATGTAAAAATAAACTAAAATAAACGGTCCCCGACGCGGCACACTTTTTTCTGTTGTTTAGTATGGATATAACATATCTGTTTATTAGAATATCATTGATTATATGTATTACATTTAAATTCGGCAAGGGCATTTTTTAATAATTTGAATGAATAACATTATTTCATTGTACTCTACATCAAATTTAAGGTAGGAAATAAAAACTTAAAATAAAAAGTAATATCTATTTACCAATCTGTATCAGTATCTGAATCTGCTCAATTTATTTAATGATAAAATGAACTTTAAAATATTTAAAGTAGTACAGCGACATCTATTGTATACTTGTTAAGTTATAAGCTACCGGTACACATACAAGTAACCGCATAAGTTAACCGACCCTTCATTCATATTATCTGTAGAGTTGCCATTATTGTTCCAGTGGTAAAACATAGATGGCGCTTTAACCGAATATTTAATTTTATACCGATTCAGTTCTTGCTGGGTATTATAATATAAAATATTATCTATAAAGTATATTATATCTATATATAAATTCGTCCTCATAATTCCTTTTGTCTCGAGAACAATTTAATATGTTATTGGGTATTTTTTTATCCAGTTCGTTATTATTATTTGTTATAAAACAATTATGGACAATGATTGTCGTCCATTTCTGTATTTTTTTCTCCTCCTTTAATATAACTTATATAATAACCTCGACTTTTGTGCAATTTTTTATTCTGCAAAAAAACGGACCTGTTCGATCGATTAAAATAAAATCTTAATCAAGTTCAAGCTGCATAATTATGCGTCAAATTAATCCGGTTCTGTGTTCACAATCATATTTGTTCTCGACGTATGCGAGGTAATGACAAAAAATAAAAAAGTACTAACATACTTACAAAAACAGTATGATGATTTAATATGCCTGACATCGAAATTTGAATAAATGCTATACTTTAACAAAATAACTGAATAATTAAAATAACTTTCTACTGAGTACTGGCAATTTATAAATAGTTATTGTGATATTAATAAATACAACAATAATTAACATCTTACGGAATATAGTATCATGTGCGCATCCTGGCTGACTGGAACCACCATTGACGTAGAAATCTGCGTGGCCGTTTGGACCCCACTGGCCGAGGATTCCCGCGCCTGTGTGCAAGATATCCACAAAGAGGGCGTCCGTATAATCGAGGTCACGTGATCTATTATTGCCCATGTAGAAGAATATTGTTGGATCAAGACCTGAAACGAAAACAGTTTTATCAAACTAACTGTGCCCGCGACCTCGTAACGTTTGAATTTAACAAAAAAAAAAAATATTGTAACCTAAGTTACTCCTTATTATATCAGTCCAGAGATTACCCAGAACAAAAGGACATATAGACAAAAATTGTAAAAAAATGTTATTTTGGTATATGTACCGTGTATACATACATATGCATTGAGTGAAAAAAGGCTACTTTAATATTAAAAACAGACACTCCAATTTTATTATATGTATAGGTGATACTTTACAATTATTCGTAAGATTGCCAGAGCATGTTTTATCACTGAAATTTTTAACGGTCTTTGTGTATAGCCTTGTGATATCTTCGTGTCTTATAGAACTAGTTACGGTCTTGATTTTTTAGTTACAAACATCTGATAATAATCGCTTATTACTATTATTGCCAACAGGAAGTTCGCCCCTGATATATAACCTTGGCATTTTGCATAGCAGAGTTAAGGATCACGTAACAAATTATACGTAATTAATTATTCTAAATATATTACATTAATTGAAGTTTGCCTAAGAATATTTTGTTATCCAAGCGATGCTGTATTAAACCAAAACAAACGATATATTGAAAAAACATTTGATATTACATATCTTTTAAGGCAACATTATATGCAAACTAAAACTCCTTACTATTGAAGTTCTTCTTGTTTCTGAAACCTCTTCCTTAGTAGTTAAGACTTGTGCACAGATTTTGTAATTTCAGAAACGTTAAAATATAATGATATGTTTTGATTGACTATTGATTCTCAGGGCATCTGATATATTTTTAATTAGACGTGTTATTTATTGAAATAGAAAAGTAGTAAGTACCAGTTATTCGGCCAAGTTTTCCTTCAGATAAGTGATTTGCAACAAGGCCAAGTATGTGTGCGCCAACGCTGTAGCCAATGGTATGTATCTTCTCCGGCGGTACTGACTTGATAGGATGGTACTGTAAGTACTCCACCAGCTGAGTTATGCACATACTGGCGAATCGAGGAGCCCATTCTATCTAAAACAATATCATATACATAAATAATTTAAAAGGTAGTCTTACATTAAATGCAATGATGTTTTAGTAAACAGATATGTCATTAACGCGCAAAAAGTGAAGACTAGAAAACGTCCTAATTGGGACGTTTGCCTTTAGTCGTTTTTATCATAATTATGCCAGTAATACGTTATAATATATAATAATTATGTAGTAATACGTTTTGCGTAATTAAAAGATCTTGTTATCCCTTTTACTTATGGTTTTATCAAGCTATCCTTTTTACTTGTAACGAAATGTAAAATAAACGGTCCCCGGCTCGGCACACTTTTTTCTGTTGTTTAGTATGGGTATAACATATCTGTTTATTAGAATATAATTGATTAAATGACTTATTTAGTTTATTTATAAAACCTCTTTTCGATTAAGGAAATAAAAAAGGCGTTGAATAAAAAGTTTAAATATAAATTGATTTTTTTTTTGCTAACTATTTGTTAATATTATTTTCTATTAAAATAAGGAGAAATTAGCTTCATTCCTAAATTACATATACAATTATGTATAGCAAATACACTCATAAATACAAATACTATTTACACCATGTTCGGGAATAGATAAATAAAAAATATCAAAAGAAAAAAGTCAACCATTCAATAATTGTAATCAGATGCAACAACATTATTTATTTCAGATGTTGACAAATTTATTACTTTAGTCCAACCTTCTAGGAGCTATTTCAGTAACCACAAACGCTACCGCAATAATGCAGCCGTAATGTCTTAATTTAGGATTAAGATACATGCATAAGATATTCTACACTACAATTATATTTCAACAAATATATAGTGACGATATTATAAGGACATTATTCACTATTATAATACGGACCAAATTGAAATTATTCAAGACTATTTAAATGTGATTTTCGTCATTTTCTTGCACGGTGTACAATAAAGAATATTCAATGTTGTCTTTTTATTACTGCTTAATAGTTATTTAACAGTAATCAAACGAAACATAAAAAAACAAAGTAGTTACTTTGTTTTAAGTATCGAATGTATAAAATGCCACTTTTATTTTGAGCTACGTTAACATAATATCAGAGTTGTCTCATGTATTGGTCTATTCAAAATTTTGAGGAGATTGGGTAGCAAAGAAGCTATCTAAGGGTAAGTGGTAGGGTGGGTGGTGGTAGTAAGAAATATTAACCTCTCCTTCTATCACCAATATGCCACCAATCTTGGGAACTAAGAAAGAATATATTGTGTCTGTAGTTACAATGGCTCACTCATCCTTCAAACCAGAACACAACAATACTGAGTACCTATTGACTTCCAGGCAGGATATATTAATTTAAATAATTGTATTAACTAACATGACTGTATTATTTTAAATGTTGAAAAAGAGTAACTACTGAGTTTCTTGCCGGTTCTTCTCGGTAGAATCTACTTTCCGAACCGGTGGTAGCTTCACTTAATTGTTAAATGACGATTCAAAAGTGCTTGTAAAAGTCCACTTGAATAAAGTTTATTTTGATTTTGATTTTTGACTGCTGTTTAAATTAGCGGTAGAATATCTGAATGGATGGCCGATGGAAGATACCTACCCAGTTAGGTTTCCACAAAGCCCTTCCACCAAATACTTAATATACTTAGTTAAATTAAGAAATATCAACCTGACTGAGGCAAGGTTCCTTCACAAGAGTTCCATAATCAACGATGATAATATTATAGTTTCCTAGTTTGAAATACGCTTCTCTCATATCAGTACTCGGGGACAGGTTTCTGCCACCCCCGAAACCATGAACGACGATCTTGGTCGGATGTTTCTTGTTAAATTTTGAATATGTCAGCGAATCATTGTCGAGTGTGTTTATTAACTCGCCTTTCTCTTGAGTCGATCTGAAACAAAGTGAGAAATAAAGTATCGACCTTCAATTAAACATTTAATCGAGGTTTTATGTAAATATCATGTTTAGCGTTTTTTTTAATTTAAACACTAAGAATGGAAAATTTTAAATATGTCTGTATTCTTGATTATTAATATTAATTTAATTTATATTCATAATATTTATTTCCATTATACGAAGAAGAATTTAGCAATCAGATATAGTACGACACAAATTGGATGTAGCATCGGAAAATGCAATGGAGTGAAAATAAAATCGATAACTGCCGATTTACACAACCAATAGAAGTAGCTCCCTATCGCGCCACTCGACGCTATTCGTCGCTATAGATTCACGCGTCAGAGAAAGCAAGTGCATGTAAATCGAAGCGTCAAATTGACGAATATATTAGGTCATGTAATATTACAAGTTATTACGTTTGTTCAAAGATCATATTCGCATGAGAAATAAATACTGATAATTTGGGAGAGCGTACTCAATTCGGATGTGATCGGTTTTACGAATTTTGCCGATGCGACATCTAAGTTGTGTCGTACTATAATTATTTATTCATTTGTGTATTCGAAGTTCAAATATATTTTGATTACGTCACAATTATTATGACGTCCATATTGAATATGTATATAATAACAGAAATAGCCTGGGGTATGCCAGTTATCAGCACGATAACTGGCATAACGAGTCGAGATGGCCCAGTGGTTAGAACGCGTTGCATCTTAACCGATGATTGCGGGTTCAAACCCAGGCAAGCACCGCTGATTCATGTGCTTAATTTGTCTTTATAATTCATCTCGTGCTCGGCGGTGAAGGAAGACATCGTGAGGAAACCTGCATGTGACAAATTTCATAGAAATTCTGCCACATGTGTATTCCACCAACCTGCATTGGAACAGCGTGGTGGAATATGTTCCAAACCTTCTCCTCAAAGGGAGAGGAGGCCTTTAGCCCAACAGTGGTAATTTGCAGGCTGGTGTTGTTGTTGTTGTATGCCAGTTGGTAGTATTTACACTTCAGTGCCTCAAATAGCACCTCAAGAGTTCACGAGAAGGTTGTGTTGCTATTACTTGTGGCACAATACTGATCATTTCTATATGCATTATATATTTTTGTTTGAATGAAGAGTGCGTCTATTAAAGGAGTGTGAGTACGTACTTGGGGCGAGCTGGCCCAGTTGTTTGAACTCGTATATCTTAACCAATGACTGCGCGGTCAAACCCAGGTGTATGATAATATCGCGAGGAACCTGCATGTGTATAATTTCAAAGAAATTCTGCCTCATGTAAATTCAGGAACCCACCCGCATTGGAGCAGCGTGGTGGAATATACTCCAAACCTTCTCCTCAAAGGCCTAGCCTTTACCCAGCATGTGGAAATTTACAGGCTATTGCTATTTAGTACGTACTGAGTAACTCGAAATGTCAAGAACTGACTAACAGTGATAGTAGATCTGATAATGTTCATAGTTGGGTTTCAAGTTTGTCCTTAGGAAATAGTTCAGTATATTATGGAGACTTAATGGCATTGACGATTATAACGATAAGTCACGATTTCTTTTCACATTCGCCATATTATTCCTCATATTATTAATATAAAATATTGGATTACAAACCTTGTGTAAAGATAATATTGCATTTTTGGATGTGGACATCTGAATGGTGGAGGAATGCAAGATCCCGTTTTGAGGAGATCTCGAACAGACTGTGGTTTCTTCTCGCGGCCATCTTTCAAAGAGTTTTGCTCTTGAGTCTTTAGCACTGTAAAAAAAATGTTTATTAATTGTTTTGGCTGTTGAGAAAAATATTATAACGCTGTATCTGAAGTATTTCTCTCGATGTGATTCTCAACTGCAGAGCTTGATGAGTTTCAATTATTAAAAATTTCACACTGGAAAATTGGTGGTGTTGGCATTTTAATCTGCTTTTTGCTAATATTTATTTTTCAATGGTCTATGACTTGACCATATTGGTGTCGTGTGAACCTGAGTTTTAAGCACATCTGAAAAACGGCTTAAGAGGGGATTGTCACTTATTATTGTAGAGATAACTTAATTTAAATATGCGACAACATCACATACATTACTTTGATCCCAATGTAAGTACCTAAAGCACTTGTGTTATGGAAAATTAGAAGTAACGAAGATACCACAAACACCCAGACTCAAAACAACATAGAAAACTAATGATAATCTACATTGACTCGGCCGGGAATCGAACCCGGGACCTCGGAGTGGCGTACCCATGAAACCCGGTGTACACACCACTCGACCACGGAGGTCGTCAAAGAACTCTCGTTGAAAATATTCAAAAATAACCTAACCTCACAAACGGTATTCACAATATTTAATTATACGCAGCTAAGGCTAATTAAAACTTAGGTAAATATTTCGTTAGTGGACTTGTTTCGTTATTTTGTAGCAGCGGTATATTTGTAACACTTAATTAGTAGTATTATTCATACTACACGACTACCTTAATTAACTGTTAAATAGTATAGTTAAGGATTGCGTGATATATTTTGATCAATGAGATAATTTATAATAAAGAAAATAGTGAAGTACAATAAATATAGGACCTACTTTAATATAAAGCTGAAGAGTTTGTTCGTTCAAACGCAAAAATCTCAAGATTTACTAATCCGACTAAAAAAACATTCTAGCGTAAGTATTTATGAAGATTAAGGATATTTATAAAAAACAAAAGTACATTTCACGCAAATGAAACTCGACGGAGCATTTTTGAACAACTTACTTTATGAAGAATTAACTAAAGATTTTTTAGTAGGTTATATTGTTTGATCTATAGCATAATTACATAACAGTACACGAATATATATTGTCTTAAATGGGCTTGTGAAATGACACTTCGATAAATGCAGGCCTCCTCAGAGTATCCTCTTACCTCTATTATTATAGGTAATGAATATTATACTGGCTTTATTTTAAATTGCCCAAATTTGGAAAGAGGGTTGTTGATTTCTGGAATTTGTAGGTACTTTAAAAACCTGATAAATCCATTGGCAAAAAGGCTTGCGAATAGAACATGTCAACTAAAATTGTAATCTTAAAGAGAAAAGAAACTCTTGAAACACGTTATAATAAAAACAGTGTAATGTTCATTTATAACGATGTTGTTTAATACTTCTTCTTTATGACAATTTAGTTACAATACAAAAAAGTAACAATTTACTAAAACCTTGCAAGCCTTGTTCTCTACGCGACGGAAACGTAAGTTATTTAGGTAAATGTGCTTTGTTTCGTATCTCGACCAGTCAGACCGTAAAATAGAAGCGAACATTGTTTTGTGTATGGCTACATTCTAAAGAAGATTGGGCACTTGTTTCGTACTGGCGATTCGTAGCGGAAACACTTATATTCATTTTTTTTTGTAATAATGGAATGTGATAATTAAACACGAGGCGTGAAGTATATATATTTTTAATGTAATATATTAAAATATATAGTAGTTACATTTTTATGAATATATTTTATATGCTGTAATTTTTTATATAAAAAGGCTAAAAATAAAAGTAATAAATCAGACTCTTGCAACTGAGGTTTAAATATTTCATGATTGATAATAATAATAATGAGTAGTGCGGCTCCCGTGAAACTTCGCGTTTATTCAAAAGATTTTAAGGAATTGAAATAAAACTAGTTTTGACGGATTTAAATCGCGTATATTAATTATTTTTATCATCCCGACGTTTCGAGCACTTTACACCGTTCGTGGTCACGGGTAGACTGAGGTGACATTTGTCTATTTGAAGTACAAAAGAAATATTATTTACAACTACTAACAATATGATGATAAAAATAATTAATATACGCGATTTAAATCCGTTAAAACTAGTTTTATTTCAATGTGTAATAATCGCGAAAATCTAAGACAACATTATGATTTTTAGGAATTACGTAACACAGGTTTTGTTTTAATTTCATTTAATTGTAGCTGCAAGTCACTTATCTTGGCGCCAAAGTAACGAAACCTTTATTAAATTTGATTTAATGTCAAATAGTATAGAGTCATTCATGATTCGTTTCAATTGGAGTTTGTCGATAGCAATTTTTTTTTTGTTTACGTTTTTCAATTTTTTTTTCTTATAGATCTGTAATACCGCTCTCTAACCGGCCAATAACATTTTTCCGCTCTCTTATATTAAATCTTTGTTAAATCAAAAATTGGCTTGCGTTTTGATATATAAAGTCCACTAAAATATAAAAAAATGACTAAAGCCATAATTTTGACCGAAAAAATATATAAAACAAAATTGAAATTACATATATATTAAAGATCGATGCGTCGATTTAAATGCTATGTAAAAAGCTTCTAAACAACTTAAACTCAATATTAAAAATCGAAAACATATTATTTTTAAACAAACATTACATAACGTAAAGGATATACGTGAATAGAGATAATATTACTTTATAAAAATATAATATTTTAATGAGTTTTTTATGCTTCATAAAACGAGTTTTAATTAAAGTCAAATCTAGAACAAGTTGTTGAGTCGGGCCTCTATTTCTCAACAAGGTCTTTATGTAAGCTGCATAATATTGTAAATATATTAAATGCCGCTTTATTCATCTTACTGGAATGTCACTTTAAGTCTTAAATTATAGTTCATTTAAAATTCCCAATACTATCGATAATAAGTATTGGGAATTTTTCAATTCAAATTGAAAAATTACAATTTAAGTTAAACTAATCATTTCATACTCTACATGATGTTCTTCGAAGTGAGTCTATTGGACAATTTTTAGCAGAACTGTGCAGGTGTAAAAGAGCACAAGTAAGTGCGTGAATAAAAGTGCATACGGTGTTTCATAATTCGAATGATATCGTTCATTCGCTGTGTTAAGGCTCAGAACAAACAGCTTCACTTGTTTTATGCTTGGTGATAAGCTAGGCTTTGTGCAAAACCACCTCGTCACCACTCTCATTCATGACATATTCTATCACTAAAAGGAATACTTATTATTGTTCTGTTCCAAGTCATTTTATGGTCCGTGAGCCAGTGTGATTACAGATATGACATCTTATTTCTCGAAGTTGCGTACTCTCCGCCTACTTTATATGACGAAAATAGGTACAGGCGAGTTAGCACTATTTATTTACAAACTTCATACCGCTGATGTGATTTTTTTGTCTCTTGTGCTTAAGTACCTAAGAGTTTTTAAAACAAGGATATCAAAATCTGTAACTTTAAAAGCCTGGTCATGTCTCAATTTCGGTCTAAGTTTGCTGTCTTGAAGGAGAACGTTTAGACCTCTACACGCGATTCCCAGAGCCGGATTTAAAGGTCTGGAGGCCCCTGGGCCACAAAGCAGTGGGGGCCCTAGACAAACAGAAGCGTGAACAACCTAATAATTATATTATCATGAATTAATTACTTTTTTTATTTCAATCAGTAAGCTATCATATATTTACTTGTATCGGTAATTTTTAAAATATTAAATAATAACATTATTATAATTCGACTATATCTCGGTATTTGTTAACTTGCTGAAAATTGTGGCCCCCACTAATGTGGAGGCCCCTGGGGCAGTTGCCCCGGTTGCCCTCCCCTAAATACGGCCCTGGCTATTCCAATGCGGTTTGGTGCAAACACATGTGACCAAATTTAAAATAGGCACATGCCGGTTTCCTCGCGACATAAATATACAAAAATTGTTCTCATATAGAAATACTAGACGCTCTTCTAGGTTTGATCCCGCAGTCCTGACGCACTCATTCTAACCATTGAATCATCTCGGTGCTTATTTATTGCTTATTATAAAACAGTTTCATTTTATTACATACCACGAAGGTTCATGCTCTTTTAATTAAGACTTTTTGTTTATTATTTCCTATTACATTAAACTTGTTGCGAAAAGTAGAGGTAATAAAAAAAGCTCTTGTACTTTACAAATATTGTGATAATGATTGTTATAAATAGAAAAATTTATTGCAAGTTCAATAAACATACAGGAATTTTTGGAACAGTCCCCTCTTTTTTAATTTTAGAATTAGACAATAAAGGACAATATTCAATCAAATAATTAATTCTTTCAATTAGTAAAGCAAACGCTGCGCTCATATTGCTTTAATGATTTCGTAAATTTTGCATACTACAGGGCTTATGAATTATTCACTATTATCTTAATAATTCTTGATTGAAAGGACGATTATTGTAAGCCAAATGAGGAAGTCTCAAGGACTCGGAGTATGTTCGTAAAAACCTTCTATATTAATGCAAAGAAAGGTATTAAGTACGTAATTCAGAAAAGATAATTATTCGATATATGTTATCTCACTTATCGATAATTATTACTTAATATATGTATTTCAATTTGCAGGAGAATTTTCAAGAAAATTATGAAATAGTAACTAATCCTGTGTTTTATAAATACCTCTTCAAAAGTTTTCGTACCCCTTTTAACCCTTTAGGGATGGAATTTCGTAAAATCTGTTCTTAGCAGATGTTTACACCCTAGGAAACTACCTACCTGTCATATTTCAAGTTTCAGATATTTCATGATAAACTAGTGACGGTATTTCGCTTATAAATTGAAAACTAAATTTATCTCAAACAAAAGTACATTCACAATTTAGAATACAATAAACTTTAGTGACAAGAATCTCAAGTCACCGAGCTTCACTATGTGAAATACTTGAGTTTAGAAGTTGGTAATGCTATACATTCATCCCAACACGTAAAACGGTTGATCACGCAACTGGTTATTCTTTGTTTCGAATAACCATTTATAGATACCCACATAATCTTGTCTATATCACGAAATTTGATCTGGATTACAACGTATCATCATCTTTACATAGCATGAATTAAATTTACGTACCGCTGTCTGTCTCTATGTTTGCTTAGATCTTTAAAACTACACAACATATTTTAATGCGGTTTTTAATACATAGAGTGATACGAGAGGAAGGTTTTTGTGTATGTGTCAATTTTAGAAGTTCCTAATGCGATGTCGTGAATAAATTAATTCTGTAGTTTATTTAAGTATCAGAATTGAAACCGTGCGAAGCCAGGCGGATCGCTAGTATTATCATATAAGTAAAATAGTAAAAACGAGTTACAGTAGATCATTGATAAGAAATAAATATATTATCACTAAAATTTATATAGTTGAATGCAATGATAAATAAAATAGTTCCTTGTTATTATGTAAACTTATTCAAAACAAATGTACATAACAAATACACGTATGATGCAAGTATTAGACAAGAAACAATCACAATATAAAGACATTAAGAAAAACGTAAAACTATTACTATGTACACAAAAACAACACAATGATGAGAACGGTGACATGAGAAGATGTAATAGCGTATCTGGTTTCCCACAGGCATCCAACACAGTAGGACCTACCTTGAAGTAGATTCTCTCTCATTTAAAGTATCAAATTTGATTGGACGGCAAATTGATTATGATTCAAAGTGTGACAGGTCAGTAAACTTTCACTCTCCAATAGATTCACTTTCAAATGACAAGCAAGGGTTATTCAAATGACATGTAAAATAAAATTACGTTCCAAAAAAAACTACATAAATTATCTAAGAACTTGTAAAATTACTATTCAAAAGTATTTGGAAAAGTCTACTTGAAAAACAAATGAATATTGATTTGGTTAAAAACTAAGTATTTAATTATTATTTAAAATTATTTAAATGAATGTTTTAAAAGTGAAAGGAAAACATTGCTTAATTTATTATAAATATTAGTTGGGTATTTATAGGTTTTTAAGGAGGTTTGAATGTATCAATTTCATCAGCAAAAAATTCCTCTGTTTATATTTATTTTCTGCGAGTTACAAATGATCTTAATAGCAATAATTAGCTTATAGCATGTCTTTACTGATGATAAGAAGCCTGGTTCATTTCTTGCCAAGCGAATCAGAGTTTCGTCTCAATAAGGAAATGATAATCTAGATTACATAGCATTGTTATACTCCATGTTGGTATAATTTTTAGTAGATAGCTATTTGATTTGATTTGTGCATATTTATATACACGAATGTAACTCTTATAATATTTTTTAAGCGACTTCAAAAAAAGGAGTGTTCTCAATTCGACCGGTATACTTTTTTTATGTTTTATAGGCACATGTACCGTGTTTTACATATTTTCTGAAATTATATTGGCATTTGCTTCTGGCAATCAATATGTTATGCTGCTGAGCTGATGATGGAAGTGTAAGTACTCAATTACTACGAGTTAGGAAATAGTTCTTTCAACATTAATATATGGATTTATACTCCTCTTCGTAGCTTTTATGAAGAGAAGTACAGGTTCACTAAACATTTCTTTTGTTATGTTATTGTTTGGTATATCATGCTCCAGAAGTGTTCCCATATAAGTTTTATGGAAATAGGTTCAGCGCTCTTTGAAAATAACACTAAAAAGAGTAAAATAAAATATATTTTTTAAAAAAATATTTCATTTATATTGTACTTGGAATTACAACAATTTTTATTATTTTTGAGTCTTGATACGTGTCCTGTAGACATGATGAAATAAATTTATATATTATTTAAATATATGATCTGAATTCTCTAGAAATATTTTTTTAATCGAAGACGAAGAGTAAGAATATACATTACCATCAATTATAAATGTTTGTCATTGAAGCGACAAATTGCGTAAATCAATAAGCTGCTTATGCATCGGAATGACTCTTAATGACACAATAATTAGTATTTAGTATTCGATTTTTGTACACTCCGAGACATGATTAAAGTTAAGCAATAACTATGTACAGTCGGGGTAAGAAATGGTTTATCACCTTAAGATCTATTTTCGTGTGCTCGGTATGAGCGATAATCTACTACCGATCGATAATGATATAGTGTCGCAATGATTTGATATTTAGATTCAAAAGGTACTAAGAGTTTAAGACTTGGTATATGAATTTGAAAACTGACGAAGGTTTTCTTACACTGATTGTACACTATGAATTACCTATGCGATAACCATGAGTGGATAATGTCTCTTCTCTTGACAATGTTACTTTGTTAGGTTTATGTATAATTATATTATAAATGCGAAAGTAACTTTGTCTGTCTATCTGTCAATTCGTGATAAAACCACTGAATCGAATTTGATGAAATTTTACATAAGGAAGCTTGAACTTCAGGGAAGTACATGGACTTTTTGTACCTTAAATCTGACAACCAAATCGAAAACTGGAGCGAAGCCGCGGGCGATATGGTACCTTGGTAACTAAAATGTTATTCCTTGTGTCAGAACAATAGAACTTTAAAATACATGGACACAAAATTGTCATATTTTATTTCTTTTATTTAGCATTTTTTTGTATTGGCCAACATCCCATACATTACTCTGATTTCAATGTAAGTAGCTAAGGCACTTTTGTTATTGAAAATCAGAAGTAACGACGGTAAACACATAGACTCTAGACAACATAGAAAATTAATGAACTTTTACTACATTCGACCGGGAATCGAACCCGGAATATAGGAGTAGCGTACCCATGAAAACCGGTGTATACACTACTCGACCACGGATGTCGTCATCGTCTGGCAGTGTCCTTAATTTACAAATAACAAAACTAAATAAAGACTTCTAGTTTGTTTTTACTACTATTGAAAGACAAACGAGGAAATATCCTACACTATAATAAGTACGTAACCACCACCCACCTCATATTATATGAGCTAATCTAAGCTGCGATGAGCGAGATGGCCCAGTGGTTAGAACGCGTGCATCTTAACCGATGATTGCGGGTTCAAACCCACAAGCACCGCTGATTCATGTGCTTAATTTGTATTTATAATTCATCTCGTGCTCAGCGGTGAAGGAAAACATCGTGAGGAAACCTGCATGTGACAAATTTCATAGAAATTCTGCCACATGTGTATTCCACCAACCCGCAGTGGAACAACGTGGTGGAATATGTTCCAAACCTTCTCCTCAAAAGGGAGAGGAGGCCTTTAGCCCAGCAGTGGGAATTTACAGGCTGTTGTTGTAATCTAAGCTACACCGTTGATTGTCTGGAAGAGATCGCTGTGCATAAGATCGCGATAAGGTCGCCAAAATTGTACGCGTCTTTTATTAAGGATGAATCCATGTTCTATTTATTTATTTACTCTGTGTGCTCTACAGTAAAGTATAGAGTACGTTTTGACACTGCTATTGTAAATTTATAAAAGTCGTCGAACAAACAATTAATCTTGAAATAATATATAGAAGAATTATAGAGCAAAGACCAATTCCTTGAACATTAACAAAAAAATTAAGGAGATATTTTTTACCGTAACACTGTTTTAATGTCACAGTCGTATTTGCTATAGAGGTACCTATTTATATATTTTTTTCTTTGTATAATGTTTTTTTCTTAGATGTTTACTTTATAATTTTAATTAGTTTTTTATTTTTATTTTTGTAATTTATTTCTTCTTTAATAAACACAGTACTATTTTTTTCTGATTCTTTTCTTTTTTTTGTGTTACATGATAAATTAGTCAATAAGAGTGATATACATCGTTATATTTTTTTAAGATGGAATGTATTTTGTAGAGTTAGAAAATCATATTGGCCCTTTGTAAATCATATTGGCTTCCCAAATAAATAAATAAATATACGAAACATTATGGAAATATTTTTATATATATATTAACAACAATTCTTAAAATTTTAGTATATTTTGGCTGGTTCGTTTTTTGCCCAGAGGATCGGAATTGCGATTCAACGGGGAAATGCTGCTAGCATTCTTGCCACCATTCCACGCGGGCAAGATTTATACAGTAACTGGTTTTAGTTCATATTTGTATATATTATGTTAATAAACTATAATATAAATACTTATAATTTAGACTCTATAAACAACACATAGACATGCCATTGATTAGAATTTCAAAACAACGAAATGCTAATTTGAACGTTAAAGGTTTCGTAACAAATTAAAAAGACATGTTAAATTATTTTGATTGCTTCACAATTTTCAAGGAAATTATTTAGCCTTGCATACCGAATACATATCTGCGCTGTCTTTTAAATAATAACTACATGTTACAAAACAAAGTTCCTTAGCAGTGTTTGTCTGTCTGTATGTTAAATAGACTCCAAGACTACTAAGCGGATTTTCATGCGGTTTTCACCGATAGACAAAGGGCGTCATAGGGAAGGTTTGGGTATACAATATATACTATTAAGGTTTTTGGGTAAATAAGTTGAATTAGAACCACCATTGTTAAAAATTGCGGCAAATAGCAACAAATAAAATGTAAAAATATTTAAAAAAGGCCTTATGTCCACCCGTACGAAGCAGTTTTTGTTATTGAATTATATACAAAACATGTTAATTTAGTTGTGTTTGATAATTACATTACCTCATGATAAAACCGCTGAATCGAATTTGATGAAATTTGGTATGAACCAAACTTGAACTCTAAGAAAGGCTTTTGTGTAACGAGTGACAATCAACACCCTAAAACGCAAGCGAAGCCGAGGGCGAATATTAGTATATACATATTTTCTGTATGTATGTATGTAACTGAACGATTTTGATGTTTTTTTGCTCCCGGACGCACTTATTGAACTGATTTAATGTATTAACTTAGTACATTATATGATAAAATATCCACGTGTGTTATAATTAACTGAAAACGACTACCGTTTAAATAATAGTTATATTATTTATTAGCAATTAGTTCATTGTCGTTTAGTATTTTTTAAATCTTATATCTAAGGTTGCGTCCTTAGCAATAATTTATCGTTGACCTCAGTTATTAAAACAATATAAAAATAATAATCTAGATTTACGTGTTGTATTATTTTTTTTTTTATTGTATAGGTTGGAGGACGAGCATATAGGCCACCTGATGATAAGTGGTCACCATCACCCATAGACAATGACGCTGTAAGAAATATTAACTATTCCTTCATCGTCAATGTGCCACCAACCTTGGGAACTAAGATGTTATGTCCCTTGTGCCTGTAGTTACACTGGCTCACTCACCTTTCAAATCGGAACACAAGAATACTGAGTACCTACTGTTATTTGGCGGTAGAATAACTGATGAGTGGGTGGTACCTACCCAGACGGGCTTGCACGAATCCCTACCACCAAGAAATGTATTAAATACAATTCACGCAATCTATAAATATATCGACCAAAATACACGGTAATATAATCTTTAATGACAGACATTATGTAACGAAAAAAATATATTATCGAGTGCTGATTTTTTAAGAACGAATACTTTTTGCCTTACTTATATACTTTACTCAGGTATAATTATATAGAAAAAATCATGACAAGAGGAAATAATATCAAATAATTGAATATCCTACCATATTTGGTTCGCTATCTCGTTTCACTTTCACTTTGAAATGGAAAATAAGCCTACCGTTTAATTATAAGCTTGTCGTGACCTTGGTTAGTGGTAAGCGGTCACCGTTAAAAATATTATCGAAGACCATAACCGTTACAAACTGGCTTCAACACTATTGATTAATAGCTAAATATAAAACCTCATTTATTTAAATTAAAAAAAAAAAATGTGTTGTCGAATTTAAGAAAACAAAGTAAAAGAGAGGATAAATTCCTCATTCATTCGCTTGTATGACTGCGAGCTGAGACTTGAGCAGATTATGCAATGAACGCTGGCCGACTAACTTTTGTAACGTAACCTACTCGGAAGTAGGCGCATTGTGCGAAATGCGCGCGCGGTCATACTATATTTAACGCATCATTTACTTCCATACAAAATATTTTTGTTATTGTTATTTAACTATTATTAAAATATTTGTTTTTATTATTATTAAAAAAATCTATGCTGATTTGTTTATACATTAATAATTTATGTGTTATTTAAAAAAAAACATCATATAGGTTTCGAAAAAATACACTAAAATTAATCTTAGCTAATAAATATAAATTATAATATATTAAGCACTGGTTTAATTATCTTCCAATAATTATAATAATAGTATTTTAATTAAATCATTTTTTACCAGAAAATTGTAGTACAGTTATTCCAAGAATTAAAAGCCACTGAGCGTCAGTCACCATTTTTTATCACACATTAAGAATATCCTTTTTAAATCAACCGCGTTTTATCACAGACATCACAGAACTGTCAAAAGCATGCAACGACCGCGTCTCTTAGGTTCCAACCAAAAAGTTTTTATATTTATTTATTTTTTACGACCACGTGAGGTTCGGCTGTTGCGGAACCCTTATACGTCTATCACGTTCGTTCTCAGTTAAGTCACTGAAAGCGAAAGTGACTGCACGCCTTGCCGTGTGGTTCCTCTTGCGAAAACAAAGATATGACGAATTCAACATAAAACACATTATTATAACCGCACCATCAAATTACTGTAATTTATGTAACTGGTTATTGCCGTGTATTAATGACTGTGTCAACGATACTAAACGCTTCGTGAAATATAAAATTTAACGAATTATTTTTCTAGGATTTCGAAACATGTGTCAGATTAAACTAACTAAAAAGTTTAATTAAAATAAAATAAAAGAATATTTTTTTTTAAAGAAAAAACTAAAGGTTCATTCATATTCAGCCAATACCGTTTTGACAGAAGTTCTCAGAGAATTTCTCAAAGAAAAAATACGCATTTTTATCGCATTTGCTTTGAAATAATTTAGTTACATTTAAGTACTTTACGAATTATTACGTATAAGAATTTTACGAAGTACATTAATCTACGATTTGACGCAACAACCCCAGCCTGATGAAGCTGGCAACTCCACACAATTTTTTCAAATTTTCTCCTCAATGGTATTCAGTACCATTCGATATCTTTGAATATAAAACTGTAAAAGAAACAAATATCGTATAGCGTCAGTATTGCATATTAACAGTAACATTATCTGACCATTTTTATGTAATATCAGAGAAGTTAAGAAACATTTCCTTACACTGAGTTATTTATTTACATATTACTTTCCCTTATTTTATAAATGCAATGATGAATAATATAAACGTTTTTTTTGTAATTGATGTTTTTGTTACAATTATTTATCTGTGCATGATATAAAGACACTATTTAAACCTACTTTTTATAAATATGAAACAAAAAAAAAAAGTTCTATATTTAAAAAAAGAACTGATATTATTTAAAGAAATACTTACGTTATACTTCATTATTACTAATATAGTATTTTTATTAATATACAAATACGTTAATTGGTATTATAAACTACTAAATTTTGTTTTTCACTGAGCTGAAGATTAACACCGAATTTCTTTTTATTAATTTAATAAAAAAAATTGTGAAATTACCGTGTCTTTAAATAAGCTATTTGTCAATCAGCAAATTTTGGGTATTTTGATAGCAATATTAAAAGATTAACGTAAGTAAAGTATATGTTTGCTACTTCTTTACGCTTAAACCGTTGAATCGATATAGGTAAAATGGAGATAGTTTGAGTCCCGGTAAAGTACATAGGCTACTTTTTTTTTTATTTGACCCTACATATTATATTAAAATTGGATTGTTGGTTTGTTGTACGCGTAACCGCAACTGGTAAAACCTCTGGTCCAGCTAATATTTTTTACTTATTTATGTGGCAGATTTTCACCTGATACATTCGGGTTTTCCTTTATCACGATCCAGGTTGTACCAATTGGATTATGTTGTCTTATAAGGTTAATACTTCATGTACCTAATATTAATTGAATACTTTTTTCAAGGTGTATCTTTGGAACGAAAGAAGAAAGGATGGTTTTATACAGGATTAACTATTATAACGTTTTATTTTAACGTATTTTAAAGACAAATAATGTTTCGTGTTCTGTGCATAATTTATTTGTTAAATATGATAATTTTTGTCGAAAATGAAAACGCATGGTTAAATATTCAACATCGAGTTCAAGATCTTATCAAAATGACAACTGATGTATTTAAGTGACGTGACTTTGTTAATGTCTATTGTTTGAAACAAATGTAAATAATGTATTAATGTAAGAATTAACAACATTAAATGCTTAAATATATACAAATATGAACTAAAACTAGTTACTGTATAAATCTTGATCGCGTGGAATTGTGGCAAGAATGCTAGCAGATTTTCCTCGTTGAATCGCAATTCCGATCCTCTGGGCAAAAAACGAACCAGCCCTCCTGTTGCCAGTGGAGGCAATGAGGCGAGGTGTTATACTTTTGAAGAAGCTTTTTGCACCACTACTCCAAGGGCCAAATGTTTTTGACAATATGATTATCGTAAAATATCAATTAATGTATTTTCATATCAAATCAAAATAATGATATTATTATAGTATATTTAGGTATATCAAACAACATACTGGATATACCTAGAAATTATATATATATGATTTTTTTCATAATATAAACAGTAACCATAAAGTTCTATGATACCTACAATAAATGAATTATTATCCCTTTAAAAGATAACTGAACAGACAGTGTTAGTTTTACTTCCAAAGTTCCGATAATTATGTTTAGTTGTGTTTCCGCCATGATGAATATTGACGGTAAATCGTAAAGTAATACATACAATTCATATACATATTTAATTAAACTACATCAGAGATTTATCAGGATAATTATCTATTTCACGTGATTAATGATGATGTCCGCCTAATCGATTTGGGTCAAGGTAAGACTGGCCATCTGCTCAGACCATGTTACAGTGAACAAGACGTTTGCAAGCATTCTCTTTACCCTCAATTTCATAATGTAACTGCAAATTCCAGGCAAAAAATAATATTTTTTAAAGTAATTTAAGACGAGTGATCTTGTATTACTTGATGGTAGGCCTTTGTGCAGGCACGCCTGGGTACGTACCTCCCACTTTTTGAATATTTAAACGCCAAATAATGATATTGAAGTAGTATTGTTGTGTTCCAATTGGAAGCGTACAAGACTGGGGCGCATTACACCTAGTGGAGGTAAAATTGGAGAGGACTGTTTCTATTTTATACATTTTTACCAAATTTCTTGGTAAAGTAACAGGTTTAGCTAGTGTTTAGCGTTCGATTATATGTATTATGTACTTTATGTACATATTAAAAATTCAACAACGCCTATGTTTATCATCAGTGGTAAATTACCACCAAGAAGTTTATTCACCCGTCCACCTACCTTACCTAGTCTTATAAAGAAATGAAAATTTGCCACACTTTTATTTTATGATCTATATATTTATATCTCTATTTGAAATATGAAGTTTCGTAAGAAAACCCCAACAACATTAACCGTGAACTATTAATTACACTAAACACTAGTTCCAACAGGCTGTTGCACAATTTACGTGCACGCTATAAAAGACGCTTTAATAATAAATTCGCTGTAATATTGCGTTGCGACAGAAAACGAGGATGCTATAAGGATATTGACAAAACCGAGTGTAAGCGACTGTCCGGTTGTCGTATCCGCCACTTTGTAATGGTTACCTAACACCAAAGAGGTCCGCCTTTCGACCGTGGCTGACACCGACTCCAAATATAACAATAATTATAACTACATGATATAATCGTTAATCGACTTTTAAGTAGTCTAATATTTTTCATTTCATTTAACTTAGGAAGACTCTAAAAAATATGTTGAATACGCAATTATTTTTATTACTTTTTCGTGCATATTCATTTGTTTTAAAATAGTGTTTTGTTTGAAGTCGGTTTTTCTTTTTGTTAAAATTTTATTTATTTTTTGATTTTAAGTGAAGCTGATGTTGACTAACTAAGTTTTTTTTTAATATGGATAGATTAAGCGTTCCGTTTATATGAGTCAGAAACTACTTCGAGGACAATTTCAAAGGAAACTTGCGAATAAAGCAAAAATAGACTTTCGAAAATGAGGATTTAATACGTCACGCGGCGTAAACTACAAGGATCCCTCGAAAGAGCTGTAATCGAACTCAGCAAAAAACTTTGAAAAAGGCCAACTATATTTCGTACATCATATGACATCACATGACATACACAAAATTTGATTAAAGATAGTAAGAAATTCTGCCCCATATCGCACCCTAACTGCGAGCCGTATAGGAGTTCCATCACTACATAGTATAAAACAAAGTCGCTTTCTCTGTCCCTATATCTTTAAATCTACGCAACGGATTTTGATGCGGTTTTTTTTAAAAGATAGTGTGATTCAAGGGGAAGGTTTGTGTATATAATACATAAACAATATAGTAAAGAAACACTGATAATTTTAGAAGTTTGCGATGTGATGTCGTAAATATACAAATTCTGTAGTAAGTATATTTAGTATCAGTATTGCACCCGTGCGAAGCCGGGGTGGGTAGCTAGTTGATTATAATATTCGACTATGATAATTACATAAACATAACCACATTACGGAAGGTGACTCAAATATCCAAATAACCTATAAATAAAAGATTCGACCGAGTATCGCTAACGTGCTCCTCAGAATTGTTCCGTACCCTTCCGTTTCGTTACTTTGTCATGGATCCTGTGCTCAGAACCTTACCAAACTTTCACCAAATTACCCTTGAAGTATATATTTTATAATAAAAAAAGAATTATCAAAATTGGTTAACGTGATTTTCAGTTATTCACCTATTTGTCGCGCATATATATAATGCAAATTTAAGACTTATGTCGTTTTCATATGGATACCATCATCGGAAAAAAAATAAAAAAAAATGGGACCCCACGGGAAGCACTACCTTTCAAACAAAAAAAAAATTATCAAAATCGGTCCACCCAGTGAAAAGTTATGAGGTAACAAACATAAAAAAAAAAAAAAAAAAAAAAAAAAAAATACAGACGAATTGATAACCTCCTCCTTTTGGAAGTCGGTTGAAAAATTGAGCGCTACGTCAGAGTATACGTCACGCGACACATTTTCGTTTATTTCATTTCAACTTATTATCTATAGCTGTATATGGGTATTGGGGTCAACCAAGTAACACGTAGGCCAAAATAGACAACCAAGGGCAATTATCACAATAGTACCATCGAATGCTCACCATTGAATTCCTATAATATTTAATATTATTTTTCGCTTAATTTTACCCATGAAAAAGGTTAAAAAGGTTAAAGGTTAAAAAATAGAAATGGAAATTTAAAAGCTACCATTATTTTATGTACCCGTTACGTGGGGCTCAGCCTCTTCTTAGTAGAGCATTTTAAAAGAAATAACAGGAAAAAAAGGATACATAAGTTAGTTAAGTAATGTTTTTATTGAATAAATAAACCAAAACGTCAAAACTATTACGACCCAATAAATAAATACAGGACTGAATAAATGTTGACATTTTCATATTAATTTTAAACATATATTTCGTAAAAAATATTAAGTCAGTGAATCTCTACGTGAAGTTTCAAAATAGTAGGCAAACGGCAAACAGCAATAATATTCCAATAAAGATTCGTGGGAAATCTCTATTACCTATTATATAAATTGAATTATATTTTAAGAATAACCTAGATTTCGTAAAGAAAATATAAGTATTCATACGAATGATACTATCCATAAAGACAGTATAATTATTGATATGTTCGGTATAAAAAAAAATACTCCATCCCAGGCCTAGGATACATTACCTTCAAATTATTTTGTAAATATAAAAAAATCCTTAAAGTATTTACTTAATAATAAAGACCAACTATTAAGATACATTAATATTCAGAGAATGATTGCTTAAAAGTATTAACATCGCCTGTTGTAAGTGTCCTTGCTACAAAATATGTTAAATTATGATTTATTATCAAGTGAAGTAACGAACGGTGATTATGTATGTTGCGATCACACTAAATAGTTATAAAATAATGGGTTAGAAGCGAGTTAATCTATGTTTTCACGTGCTAAGCTATAGATATTGAGACAGAGAGTGATACTAAAATATTGTTGTCTTCTTCTTTCTAGTGTTAAAGAAGTGTGATAGAAGAAAATAAATCTATGTTTTTTTTATGGTATAGGTTGGCGGACAAGCGTATGGACCATCTGATGGTAAGTGGTCACCATTACCCATGGACAATGACGCTGTAGAAATATAAACTATTCCTTACATCGTCTATGTGCCACCAACCTTGGGAACTAAGATGTTATGTTCCTTGTGCCTGCAGTTACACTGGCTCACTTACCCTTCAAACCGGAACACAACAATATGTACTGTTATTTGGCGGTAGAATAACTGATGAGTGGGTGGTACCTACCCAGACGGACTTACACAAAGCCCTAACGCCAAGAGCCTTGTTTCAATCAACCATTTATCAATAACTATAAATTAAATAGATAAGGTACGAAATCCTCCATTATTAAGGGTCTGTTCGAGGATTGCTAGACAAAAGTTCCCTTTACTATTTAGGAAAATACCTCACTGTTACAAGGTGACGACCTCCGTGGTCGAGTCACTCCGAGGTCCCGTGTTCGATTCCCGGCCGAGTCGATGCAGAAAAAGTTCATTACTTTTCTATGTTGTCTTGGGTCTGGGTGTTTGTGGTACCGTCGTTACTGTGATTTTCCATAACATAAGGGCTTTAGCTACTTACATTGGAGTCAGAGTAATGTATGTGATGTTGTCCAATATTTTATTTAATATTTATTTTATAAGAAATATTACTTATGAAATTAATTCTTAGCACCAATTATTACATGAAAGTTTGTACTTGATAAAATATTTAAACTCACAATCATCAGTTAAGATTCACGTGTTCTAGATACTGGCTCTCAATAATAGACGTTGATATTTAATGGAGAATATTGTACTTTGAAGTTCGCTAAGATTAAAGTGTTCTGAAATATCCTTTAAAATACATACTTTGATTAAGAAATTTTGTAATATGGAATTGCCGCGTTCACCTTCAGAATATCCAATCCAAAAGGCAAACACGATTCAATTTGAAATGCGGAAATAAAGTTCTTTACGTATTTTTTACGTATTGCTTTACCCTTTCCTTAAAGATTTTTTTTTGTTTAATTCTAGATTTAAATAATATACGGTGGTTGTGAAAATGAGAACAAAACTGCAAAATAATATTTCAATTTTTTTTAATTTTATTAATCGAATAAGTTGTGGTACTATATACATTCAAAATGTTTAATTCAATAATAAATACTACACAACTGTCTACTACACAATATTTGGTATTTTTTCTTTGCGTACAAAAAATGATTGCATATACCTAAAACGATAAAACAATTAACATATTATGTGAAGATAACTCAATTCAGCACTAAGGAAAATTTAGGTACGAAATTGAAAGTGTCAGGGCACTTAATTCATACTCTAAAGTAAGCTCGATTGCTTTGTATCTGAGCGAAACAAAATCTCAAATTTTTTTAGTAAAATAATATAAAAGTAAAGTAACAGCCTGTACATTTCCCACTGCTGAGATAAGGCTCTCTCTTCCATTAAGTAGTGGTTTTGGAACATATTCCACCACGCTATTCCAATGCGGGTTGGTGGAATACACATGTGGCAGAATTTTGACACATGCAGGTTTCCTCAAGATGTTTTCCTTCACCGCCGAGCACAAGATGAATTATAAACACAAATAAAGTACAAATATATATAGTGGTGCTTGCCTGGGTTTGAACCCGCAATCATCGGTTAAGTTGCACGCGTTCTAACCACTGGGCCATCTCAGCAAATAATATAGAATTATTCTTATTGCTTTAAGCAATAAGACCGCCTTTGCACGCTTCTCTTTTTTGTTACATGTTCTTGTAATGTTATGTACACTGTATCTTTTGTTTTTTGTGTTCAATAAAGTGTATAAATAAATAAATAAATAGAATATGAAATTTGTTTTTTTCAATTTTTTGAGACAGTTTTTAATTCATTTTAATGACATGGAGGCATTGAATATATTTCATTTAATACATTGTTATAATTTCATACTATTTATTTTCCCAGGTTTTAGATACTACCTACTTCTACTACTGATATGAGACTATTCAGTCATAGTACAGCGATATTTTTTGGGTAGACGATATAAGTAACCTAACCAGATATAATTACAGCATATTGACTCCGCTCTGGACATGTGCCGTTAAGAAATTTGCATTTTCACTTAAAGAAGTATCCTCCCCTAATTGTGCTGATGGCCAGGATTTTCATCATTTTGACAAATTCAACATCCGCAGCAGCAAAAAGGTTGTATAAGATGGTGCATAATAATATTAATCATAGAATTTATTAGTTTTATGATAATTTCGTTTTTGTATTATATAAGGTTACTACATTCTAAAACAAGTATTGAAAAAAAAATAGATACAACTAAGAAATTAGCACTTGTTGGTATTTTGTTTGGTCGTTTGTGGTTGTGTATGTGTGTGTGTTGTGCTTACGATTCTATTTGACATGTTGTTAGTAGCTATGTGACATTTAAATGTCAAATATGGTTGACGAGTAAAACCCGCTAAGTTAGATAAATAAAATTAGATATTGTTTCAAAATCACCAACACACATTTTATTGTACAAAATAAATTAACACAATGTTTATAAATTAATGATAAGAAATAACAATAAATTAAAATTAAAAAAGTTAGAAATATTCAAATTAAAATTGTTTTTTTCTGATCCTCATCATTGCTCATACACTTAAGTTATTTGTTATCGGTCCTGAAAATGTATACAGATTATAAGTTAGAATGGAAGGCAATGAAAGGTCTTAATATATTTGTTACACGTATACTATTAATGTTTATAAATAAATGCATGTTAAGTAAATATGCATGCATGCATGATAGTAAATAATAAAAGTACGTAAATAATAATTACCAATCTGATGTAAATCTTCGAGTTCTTGTATTAGGGCCACGAGCGAAGGGCGGCTCCGAGTTGGTACTGAAGAAGTAAATACCTGTAGTACTGAAATAAAAAAAAATAATTTTACAACCATTAACAAGTTTTGTTGCATAAATAATTAATGCTACCTTAAGTAAAATAAAATAGCAACACGTCAAAATACATAATTGTATAAAATCCACGTAAATCAACACACAAGTGCACTGATCATATTTGTGCAAAGCTCTCTGTGTTTTGAGAACGATACTGTATGAATTCGTATTAGTATTCCACTCATGAAGTGTTGAGTTATTTAAGATGATATGACATTTTGATTCGTGTATTATATATACTTCGTTCGAAACTTAGTTAAGAGTTTTTTCTTACAGAGGAAGTACTTAATAGTACTTAATAGTAACAATTGTACTTCACACGCGCCTGATTTAAAAGTAAAGCAATACTTAAAACTTTTTATTAAAATGTAATATATACAATTAATATTTCTCGAATACATTTTTTTTATTTGTTATAGTGAATTAAGTAAATTAAATTCTGAATTTCACCCGAAACTTAGTTAAGAGTTTTTTCTTACAGACAGGCCCGCCGCTAGCTGTTTTGTCGCCCGCGTGCAATACCTATGATGCCGCCCTTTTATTTCGCTGCAAAAATGCGTACCACTTTTCCTCCATACAAAACAAACGTTAGCCACCCACTCCGTCTTTCTGGAGGATCCAAAAAGACGGAGTGGGTGGCACGTCACGAGATCGTTTGTGCATACTACCGTGACGTCCTGATGATAGGCTCACCTCTGCGGGGTTCCACTTCCTAGTGAGTTCTCAGGGTACAGAAACCCTTAACCCCGGGACATTTATGGCGGGAGGAGAAGACATCCATTGCGAAGACCCCTTCTTCTGTAAAGAGGGTCCTGTCTTCTTAGGCAAAGAGGGTCAGCAGCACTGTTTCCATTAAGGGAGTCTTAAATAGGTGTATTTTCCGTCCAAGTACAGAATCAGAAAACAAATCCCATACCATTGCATCGAGGAGTGAGACAAGGGGACGTTATTTCCCACAAATTTTTCATTAATGCAATGGAGGATATGTTCAAGACGCTGAACTGGAAAGGACGTGTCATCAACATCAATGGCGAATACATCTCTCACTTGAGATTCGCAGACGACATCGTCATTATGGCAGAAACGCTGCAGGACCTACAACAGATGCTGAACCATCTGGCTGATTCTTCTGTGCGCATCGGTCATGTTCAATGAACATGTTCTATCGGAACCGATTGCGATACACGGTACCGTCCTCGACGTTGTTCAAAAATATGTCTATGGGCAGCCTGCGATTAGGTAGAAACAATCTTGAGGACGAGGTGAATAGAAGAATTCAGCTGGGTTGGACAGCGTTTGGGAAGTTACGTTGAATCTTTACATCGTCGATCCCACAGTGCCTTAAGAAAGTCTTCAATCAGTGCGTCCTACCCGTCATGACATACGGAGCCGAAACGTGGACACTCACGGCAAGGCTGGTCCACCAGTTTTAAGTCGCTCAGCGTGCTATGGAAAGAGCTATGTTCAGAAATGAGGCGATCCGCCAGAAAACCAAAGTCATCGACATAGCCCACCGGATTAGTAAACTGAAGTGGCAGTGGGTTGGCCATATTTGTCGCAGAACCGATAACCGTTGGGGAAAACGCGTTCTCGAATGGAGACCGCGTTTCGGCAAACGTATTGTAGGACGTCCTCGGGCACCGTGGAGTGACGACTTACGCAAGACAGATGGCAGGAGCTGGATGTGAGTAGCTCAAGATCTCAGTGGCGTGCAATTAGAGAGGCCTATGTCTATGTATGATGAGATTTATTTATTTACAATAAATAAAACAATACAATGCCATAGAGTGCACGCAGGCAAGGTGTTTAAAGTCCTCCTATGTAGGCATTGATGAGCTTCAAGGAGAGTTGGACAAAATGTTGCCCGAAGCTCCATCTACCATCTCATATGTGTCTACGCCTTAATTATCGTCCCTTGGAGGGCGGTAGACACTCCTCGAGGAGACCTCATTGAGGACCGTGGATTAAAAGGGCCTCCGTTTTAGTTAGAGAAACCTTCAAGACCAGCATCTCGATTCGATCCACCGTGAGCGACCTTAGGATTTTTAGGACCTTCGACAGTACTTTTTTTCGTAAGATAACAGACGAAGGACTTTTAACTTTACTCAGTGCGATATTTTACGATGCTTATTCTACTTAAGGATTTGTGGGAATTATAATAATGACTTGAATTAGGTACGTGATGTATTGCTCAATTTGCCGCCCCCTGGACGTGCCGCCCGCGTGCGGTGCACGCTTTGCACACCCGCTTACGGCGGCCCTGCTTACAGAAGAAGTACTATGTACTTAATAGTAACAATTGTACTTCACATGCGCCTGATGTAAAAGTAAAGCAATACTTAAAACTTATTATTAAAATGTAATATATACAATTAGTATTTCTCGAATTATAATAATTATCAAATGACAATAATAATTAAAATCCATAATAATAATCATATAGATTAGTTTTAGGCTTAGATATTTCAATTTGGAATTACAGACAATATTATTATTATTATATTGTTTAACGTACATCTGACAAGACGCCTTTGAAATAAAATTAGCTATACATTAGGGATGTGATATTATGTACTGTTATTATGTTATTATTTCGGATACGGATATGGCTGAATATATTTAAAAATTCTTTAAGACATGGCCAGCAGCTGGCTTTATATTTATTAATTGGTATATAATAACATATAAGGTAGTGTAAAATTTAAGTTATAATAAATAGTTTTTTTTACTGGAGTCGGTTAGAGTGTCGGATATACGTTTATTTTTGTTACGGCGACGGAGCTCCATAACATTCTTGGTATACATCAATTGAACGCTCGCCTTACCACAATCAATTAACTATTATTGGCATTCATTAGTATTAAGTAACGCGTGTTTGAAACGATTAACAAAAGAGTGAAGACAGCAAAAATTACCAGTTACGTTATATGATTACCTTTGTTTTGCAATTTTACGTGCAGCTTAACGTGAAAGGTCTGTGGTTAGAACGCGTGCATTTTAACCGATGATTGCGGGTTCAAACCCAGGCTAGAACCACTATATATATGTGCTTAATTTGTGTTTATAATTCATCTCGAGCTCGGCGGTGAAGGAAAACATCGTGAGGATCCCTGCATGTGTCTAATTTCATAGAAATTCTGCCACATGTGCAATCAACCAACCCGCATTCGAACAGCGTGGTGGAATATGTTCCAAACCCTCTCCTTAATCGCAGAGGAGGCCTTATCCCAGCAGTGGGAAATTTACAGGCTGTTACTAACGTGGAAGGTCGTCGTTAATATAATTTGTTTTTTTTTTTATAAAAAGGTAAATATATTACTGACTTGATTTCTTACTTTTCCGATACATATTCGCCGTACAGTACTTCATCGCTAGGATAGAATATATCACACCATCCAATTATGTAAGTTATCCACGAGTAGCATTTTTTTGCATAAAACCCTGTGGTCGTCAGAATCGACTCTGCGTAATAGATGGGCGCTCTAGCGTGGTCACAACCTGATTTTGCTGGAATAAAAAAACTTTATTCAAGTAGGCTTTTACAAGCACTTTTGAATCGTCATTTTACAATTAAATGAAGCTACCACCGAGGATATACTGTTTATATTAAATCATAATAGATTCGAACCTTCAAACTTCAGGCTGATTATTGAAATGTGAAATTTGTAATACCAAACTATCGCACCATAAGAACTTTCGATCCCCGTTCTCATAATCATCCAGATGTTATCGATAACGCCATTGTAATATTTTTATTTCTATTTCAAAATAGGTATTTCGGTATTGTATTAATATTCTCATCGATAATTCTACTGCGGTGTACTTTTCAACCATTGATATGATCGGTGATTAAGGTTAAAAAAATATATATATTTTAAACTCAAAAGATGTCACGTTTCGCTACTAGCATATTTATTTAATACTTTTTTTTTAATTACTAACTATTTATTTAATACTTTTTAACTACTGGGATAGTAATCGTAGTAGTGTTATGGTTATAGAAAAAGAATGTTAAACCCTCAAGAATGTCTGAATGAATTGGCATTTGACAAACACAAGCTAGCAACATTTTTGACTTTGAAACAAAATGAAATTAAAACAATAAATTCATTGACGTTCCTATTTATTTAACGCAATATTAAATTGCGATTAGTTTTAACTAGAGTTTTAGATTATAATAACCATTAATAACTTGTGTCATCATATTGTAGTTGTCGCCCGCGACTTCTCCTGCTTTTTAGGGGCTGGTCGTGAGATGTCAGGTATGAGGACTCTATGCCATTCTTGACAATAATGGCATAGAGTTGTTAAAGATCAACAGGTAGACAGAGTTACTTTCATTCATAATATATTACTTACTCTGGTTTTCAGTAGATTTACAACCAGGCTGGACGACACCTCCATTAGAATAGAAGTCTGCGTGACCACTTGATTCTAACTTCCCTTTCGCTAAGGCATTAGTGTGAAGAACATCGACATAGCGCGCATCACTAGAATCGAGTTTCTTCGTTTTATCCATCGTTGCAAATAAAGGTAACGCCGGATCAAGTCCTAGAAAATAAATATTTAGGTGCTTATGAAAATTATGTTACAAATTATTCCGAGACTTCATTAAGCAAATTATATTTTTCCGGACAAATTATGTTGGATTGTCGGGAAGAGATGGTTAAATCATATTCATATTAGCCATAAGTCTTCCCATTGCACAACACTATTTTTTTGGGTTTAATCCTAAGCTTTCTTTATTTTTGTTTTTGGTGTACAATAAAGTATATTTCATTTCATTCATCATTCGAAAAATAGTTTCTTTTTAAGTTACCTCCTGCGAGCTCTATTGAATTGACATTTAACAGGTAAAATTTAATTTTAAGCGCGACAGCTTCAAATGAAGAGAATCTACATTCTGAAGCGCTATTCAAGAAACTCACTATTTTCTATTTTAAGACAATGTTACGCATAGGTAATTGAATAAATTTAAATTATTATGTATATAAACACATCTCAAAGTTCCTTACTTAATATACAAGTTTACTTGGTAAGGCTTTGTTAAAGCCCGTCTGGGTAGGTACCATCACATATCATCAGTTATTCTACCGCCAAACAACAGTACTCAGTATTGTTGTGTTTAGATTTGAAGAGTGAGTGAGCCAGTGTAACTACAGGCACAAGGGACATAATATCTTAGTTCCCAAGGTTGGTGACACATTGACGATGTAAGGAATAGTTAATATTTCTCCATATGCTCGTCCGCCAACTTATACCATAAAAAAATATTACAAGTAACGTAATACTATCTGTTTTACCTGAAATTCTATCTAGTGTGCCTGATTTTAGGAAGTTCGAAATATATCCGGCAGTTTGCCCGCCCAGACTGAATCCAATAATATGAAACTGTCTGAGATCGAAACCATGGTTCTGCACCATCTCGTCAATTAACTGGGCTGTGCACATCCCCACCAGCTCAGTGTTGCGAGCGGCTTGCATGTAACATGGTTCCAATGCGATTTTATTGTAGTCAATAGATATTATGTTGTAGTCACAGCATTCCATGTATGCTGAAATACAGTTAAATTTAAAATTATCATTTTAAGAAATGCAATGGAAAATGAAACGTAATATAATAGGAATAGATTATGAATTTGCTTTCTTGTACGAAGTATGAAATAACACGTATATTCAATTGTTACAAAATTATGAACAGTGTTTTCATCGCTAAAAAGTTCTTCCAAAAAAGAAAAAAAAAATAGAAATGAACCTTTAGATGACTTTTGTATTTTAATGATAATTAATAGTTTAAAAACGGACGAATATTTTTGAGATATATTTTTTATTTCTTTAAGAAAATAATATAAGTATATTAATGTAAAATATTGGTGCCATTACCTGGTCTTATTTCCGTGTTAGGAGAGAAATCTCTGTGTCCCGTATAACCATGTATTAAAACCTTAATTGGACTATTTTTAACCCATGGAGCTGAAGCGATGGAATTTGTGTCCGAAACCTTTAATTCGTGAGGGTTGTCTTTGTTTGCCCTAATAAAAAAAAATACGAAATGTTGCACTTAAAATTAATAAGTCCTAGTTTATGGAAAATTAATTATATAATATATATTAATCAAATACATAATTTTGTTTAGTAACCAATTTAAATGATGAAATTATTAGAAACATATTATTCTATGTTGGAATATAAAAAAAATATGTATTTTCTAGTCTCTTACCTCGTGTATAGCCAAAAACTGACATTTTCATTCGGACAAATTAAAGGTGGAGACACACAAATATCATCAAATAATGCAAGTCCTTTTGCTAGAAAATAAAATAAAAAGTAGTAAGACACAGTCAGTAAAAAATATATTCGTAAATCATGTCACGTCACAAAAGTATTGCTTTGTTCCGGCTCGAATTATGACTGTAACTAGGATGGATGTTCACAGTCTTGGTGGTCAAAAGAT
Organism: Vanessa cardui; assembly: GCF_905220365.1. Classification (NCBI taxonomy): domain Eukaryota; kingdom Metazoa; phylum Arthropoda; class Insecta; order Lepidoptera; family Nymphalidae; genus Vanessa; species Vanessa cardui. The sequence goes on along the minus strand of NC_061130.1, from coordinate 4,633,244 downwards.
AGACGTAACCACTTGTTGTACATAGGTTATTTGCCTTTATTTTTGCGATTGATAAATGTTTATTGCATATCACATTGGTAGACTTGAGTATGTAAATTGTAGGTGCATTGTACATTCACAATTATTATGGGTTTGAAGTGTACCAAAAGCTCAAAAAAGGACTGAAAATAGAATATACGTTTTATTAGCGAAAAATTGCAAATACTTGATTTTCTTACTACCACATTCTAAATGTATCGAGATTATATTATTATATTGACGTTACCCTAGAGGAAAAAGAACATAAGCTGTACTGTTTGTGATAGGTATATGTAGCTATTATGAAGGAAATATCACTTGCCCTTTACTTTCTTATCTGGAATTTAAATAAGGTAAGTCTAGCGTACCTTAAAGTATAAAATATCAAGATAATAAGTTATTAAATAGAGTTTGACCGATATTTACATAGTATTAATCTTTTGGACGAGCATTTAAGGCCAGTTCCATATGGTCCTTAAACTGCTATGAGAAATGGCATTCCTAGATATGTTATGTGTGTATGTATGTATATATATATATATATGTATGTATATATAGAGCTAGTCTAACACCAAATGACAATAAATTAAACATTACAATTATTTATTCTGTAAACAAATAATATGCGATTTATATTATATGTTATATAGAATTTGATTGTAAATCAATGCATTTTTAATGAATGTAACAAATTAAATTATCACGGTATTAAATGTAGGAGATTGGTTCTTGAAACAAAAATTATATTTTAGATTTATTTCAGCTGAGTTGATTCGCCTCTTCGTGTTAATAAATTATTCTTTTATGAGAAATATGCTTACCAAGATTCTCGACTTATTATGTGAGAAAATATTATTTTTTGTATATAAATAACTGTTCATCCGTGTGGGTAAGTATCCTCAACTTATTTTAATTATTCTATCGCCAAACAAAACAATACTCAATATTGATATGTTTTGAAGGGCGAGTGAGCCAGTGTACCTAACAGACAAAAGGGACATAATATTTTAGTTCCCAAGGTTGGTGGCGGAATTGTTAATTAAAAAGTTTGTTTGATTATGTAAATTGATTTTTATTTTTAGCTTCGCCGTGGTATTAGTTTACGTTTACCCAAAAAAAAACTAATTACCCGTATGTACTAACATATTAATTACCAACCAATATACACAAGATGTATTGTGAAAAGCGAAATTTTTAGACTCAGGAATGTTCAGTTTTTTTTATTGCTATAGCTTTGCGCATGTGCATTTGCGAATGTGCATATGTTGGTAAGTGGTTATCACCGCCCATAAGCCATATAACCATTCTTTACATAGCCCATCGCCACCAACCTTGAGAACTAAGATGATAGGTATGTCCCTTGTGCCTGTAGTTACTTCAAACCGTAACACAACAATACCAAGTATGTTGTTTGGCGGTAGAATATCTGATGAGTAGGTATCCACCCAGGCGTGCACAAAGCCCTACTACCAAGCAAGTACTTACGAGTATTTTAATAGTTTGAATAATCTTAAACATAGGTATACTATACTGAGAATTTAATGGCGATATATTTGTAGTAGATTTCGAGTCCGGATAGAAATGTAATGACCTTTTAATTAAGTAACAAAGCAAAGTTCAGTAATTTCCGGTGTAATAGTAATTCATATGTAAATATTACGTTTCGACCTCATAAAAAGCTTAGACACTTGAATAGATAAGGTGAATTGTGATTTCAATGAATTAAAAAAATCATGCTGACATTGACCGAGAAAATGTTTAACAATGCCACCGTGCTAGTAGTTCATTATTTACTCTTCTTAGAATATCATGAAATAATGCAATAATTGAAGAATAATAAATGGGTTTGATATAATTCAACATTCTATCTATTTATTAATTGTTTAATCTATACATATAATACAATTGGAGTGTCTATTTGTAATATTCAAATAGCCCTTTTTACTAAATGCATATGTATGTATACACGGTACATATGCCAAAATAACATTTTTTACAATTTTTGTCTGTATAACTGTTTGTTCCGGCTAATCTCTGGAACGGCTGGACGGATTTTGACGGGACTTTCACTGGCAGATAACTCTTATAAAGGGGAGTAACTTAGGCTAATATATTTTTTGTTAAATTCAAACGCGTACAAGGTCACGGGCACAGCTAGTTTATTATATGAATTCAAAATAGGACAAGCGAGAAACAGAAGAAGTTACTATGTCTGTTTGGCTGGAAAACTGGAAAAGAAAGGACCAAAATTTTTAGAATTAAATGGCAACTACTAATGTTATTCTGGAACAATCTTAAAAGACATCCCATTATGGACGTTAGCGGAATACCTTCCAGATCAGCTTATGAATCCTGACTCCAAGATCAATAAAGGAAGGAACGCAACTAACACAACAATAACAAAGAAGACAAATTACAAATTGATCAAATATGAAACAACAACAACATGCTGTAAATTTCCCACTGCTGGGCTGAAACCTCCTTTCCCTTTGAGCAGAAGTTTTTGGAACATATTTCTACCACGCTGTTACAAAGCGAGGTGGAATACACATGTGGCAGGTGTTCTATGAAATGAGACACGATGCAAGTTTCCTCGTGATGTTTTCCTTCACCGAGCACGAGATGAAAACACAAATTAAGCTCACAAATTAGCTTGAAAATTCAGTGATGCTTGCCTGGGTTTGAACCCGCAATCATCAGGTAAGATGCACGCGTTCTAATCGATGGACCATCTCGGCTCTTTATAATACAAAACAACATATAATATATTTTTATATCCTGAAGTTTTTGTTCTGCTGCTTCTAGATGATGCCTCTTAAAACATACAGGCACATAAAACTCCTAAATTCAATCGAACAAATGTAATACACAGTTACAGACAATCCAATATAGTTTATTTAAATCCACAACTGTTACACATGATCCGACTAATTAATAATATTTTATCCATTTATTGAATTAAAAAACAATAATATACTTACAAAGACACAAGAAGAGAACAGCAAGGAACATATACAACATTGTAACGTTAACGTTTTAATTGTTTTTATTAAATTATAGATTCATCTGAGTTTTTGGAGAAAAATCAAAGTGCGTGCAGTTACTCGTCACAAATGAGTAATCGTTATGCGTCAAATAGGTTTCACTGAGTTAAAAGCGTTGCACTGAAATACGACCTTGGAATATTACACCAATGGTGCCCAGAAAGAATTGGGAAGACACAAGATTTTTTTTTTTTTTTTGATGAGGCATAGGTCTATTTAAAAGAAAATCTCTCACGACACTGCTGCTTCGTAAATTTTATCACTGGCATAAAAACGCATTAGTGAAGAATGTTTTTTGGATAGCTAGATATAAAAACAGCAAGCGACCTTGTGGTACTTAATCGTTGCTCTCAATACATATTACCCTTAATTTTTTTTTCAATAAATTTTAAATTCCGGTGCAAGCTATAATTCCGTTTTTCATAATGAGAGCGTGAGTTATGAGGAATACAAGAATGTGAACTAATTTGATTATACGCAAATGTGGAGGTTACTATTAGTAAAATTTTCAGGAATTCTTATGTGTTCAAAAGATGAAAATTATTATTTATTTTATTTATTTAAATCAGGCGTGGCCCATACAAATATAACTACATAATATACATTATCTTAAAAATATACTAATACATATTCACTTAAAAATACTATTACATAACAATGTACAATATAATAATATAATATACTAATACATATTATCTTAAACTTAAATCTTAATAGTATAACCCAACCAAAAAAATTACTTATCGAAATATTATGGTATTTAAAATTGGCATTAAAATTTCACATTGAGCTTTTCCAGCTTAAAATCTTGTTATTCAATAGTCATATAAATACTGTAGTTATGAAAGAGTGTTATGAAGAGGTGAATTATTTTGTATTAAAATGGTGAGGGAAGTAATGATCAGATTCTAAATGTGTGTATAATATCATTGCCTTATTAATGAATTGAACCCGTTTGTATACAAGGCGGACCGCTAGTTATGTATAATTTGTTGGTTTGGTTGAATTTATTTATATTATTTAAAAACAATTTTTGCATTAGATAGCATTTTTTTTGAGGAAGATTAGAGGAAGACACAGGGGTCGAATGATCGTGGATCGTATAATTTATTGTATTATTGTTCAGCGACGTTTATTACAAGTGTCTAGGTATTTATTATTTAATAAACGTACAAATATGACACGTTTATAAAAAAATTAAAAAAACAAAATCAAAAATATGATTCTCCACTGTTTTGCTGTTCCAAATTATGTAAATATTACCGGTATTAACAACTGTAGAAGCATGTATTGTCACCTTATCACATTAGAGTGTACTTTAAGACGTTAACGGTGTTCCCTTTATAATTATACTTAAGGCCTTAACTGATAGTGAAATTGAAACGAAACGTAACGTAGAGGAATATTTTGTTAATTTTACAAATTCAAATTAATTCGAATATTTAAATTAGGAAAAATAATAGTGCCTGGCCTTGATAGAAACTATTTTCCGAGCAAGAAGGTTTGCTTAAAATTTAATTTAATCATGAAAATAAATGACGATTCTAAATTTGAAAATCAATTAAAGTACATTTTATCTTTTGCATCGGTATTTCACATGTTATTATTTTATAGTTACTTTTAGAATGTCTTCGCCTATGTATTGGGTGTAATCCTTTATTATCTTATATTTATTACTTTATGTTTATATATTAACAGTAAATATTATGTAATATGAGATTTTTTATTTCCTCTAAGAATTAAAAAATTAAACTCTGTGTACATCATTTGTATATAGTGCACGAATAAATTGGGTTTGTTGTAGAAACATAAACAGTACAAGCGAATTGATCGTTTAGTTCGATGTCAGTTTGTTAATGTCACAATCTGGATTCTTAATTTATTTCGTTTATTTATTGGTAATAAAAAATAGCTGTTAGCTATAAGTGTGTTTTGAGGGGTAGTGTCATGTTTTTACAGATTATTTATTTTACCAAGAATTTTTACCAATCTAAAATTGCCAAATCTAGAAGAATGATATTTAAAAAACAGCTTCGTTTTAAAACAAAGAACTGGCTAAAAAAGAGAATTCATCCCTAGATTATAACAGAATGGTCTGTTTTGTTAATAGCAAAAAAAAAATGAGTCAATGTTTTTTTTAGTTTAAAAGTAAATAATAAAAGGGCACATGATTTTTTTTTTAGCTGTGTATCAAAACTAGACTTAATAAAATACATAAGTAAATTATTTATTTCGTTAGTTAAGTTTACTTGTTATGTTTTGATGTAGTTAATTACTTTAAAAATTGTAAACTCTGTCTCTGGTCAACGTAGTATGGTGTTGTGAAACAATAAATTGTTGAGATAAACCATTTAGAAAATGACAGACGTTTCATAGACTATTTATATACATTTAAAATATAGTTAATTATGTTATATGTAAGTTACTATTCGCCTTTTTTAAGATTTAAAGTTCATTGCTTCATTCATGATTCAATATATTATATATTATTATTTATCCTCCTATTACTATAGTAACAATATACTCATTTTACTTTAATTGTTACCAATATTTTAATTCCAAATATAATAATGAAAATAGAAGCACTTCATTATTTTTACTGAATTAGTAATACTGGATAAGTTTTAGACTATTCGTGAACTATATTCGTTTTATATGTATTTTAACATATTCATAAAAAAATTAAGGGAAATTTTATTTAAATAATAAGATAAAATAATTTAATTCAGTTTATTATTTACATATAAGTATATAATCAGTCAGTTCGTTTGAAAAGAAGACACATTTGGCACGTTGTTCACTAATTAATATGGCTATTACAAAATTGCATTATAGCACCCAAAATACATAGTCTGTTTAGATTACAAGTATCTATACACAAGTACACAGGTATTCAGACACTTCTATTACTTTTTCATTAAAGCATTTATAATCAAATTATTCAAAACTCCAATATTCTAGTTTGTATATAATAACTATGAAATTATTAATTTCTCCTTATCACATCACTATTTATTTTTGTTATCAACCGATTTACATATTATAGTCTTCTTAATGCATTGTACAAAACTATCATTGATATAAAAAATAGACCTATTATTACAATATCTACACATTATTCGACAATTATACACAATGAGGTTCACGATATTAGCTCATCTAATATAAATGCTTAATCATTATAACCTATAATTCAACAATTATGGCAAGAAAAAAGAAATTACAAAGACCTTGATACAAGGTCCTAACAATTTTGTACAAAGTTTTTAAATCTAAATATCAATACCTATTTACAGTGGGAACATATTATCTAAACGTATTCCTCGGACGGTTTCGGTGTTCCATTTGGCAATCGTAGTGAGGAAGACATTCGACCATTGACTGAGTCTGGAAGCTCAGCGATATCTTGAAAAACGCCTATCATACTTTCGAAATTTGATCCCCAATTCCAGCCCAACGAAGCTGGTGATCCGTTGGCTTGTCTGTACAAAGCTGAACCTACATGTGGCGCTAAGTCATCATCAGACGCAACTAAAGTGCTCAATGAACCCCGAAATGACGAATCAAAACTTTCATAGGGTGGTGGCAGTATGGGTTTCTTATTATTATTTCCACTACTAGCATTTTGTCTCCTTACATCGTCTGGTTTATCAGCGCTTATGCTGTTGTTATCGTATTCTATTTCAGAACATGTAAAGCTATCATTTCCACTTTCATCGTCTGAACCAGTAGAACTCCTATTGTCAACTTGTGGTGAATGGTGCCTGTGTGACATGTGATGGCCGACGCCACCAACTCGAGGTGCTTCGCTTGAACTCGACACTGCATCGAGAGTCGAGACTAGGCTAGACGTTCGTTGTCTTGCATTCATTCTCTCAATTTCTTCTGCTGTAAGGCCAGTTCCCACAGTCACGACCTGTGGAACCTGCGGTGCAGCACTGGGAGTTTTACGTCCAGCGGAAGAACTTTGTCCACTTAACTGGGACATGACAGGGCTATTTAAACTTCGTTCACTATTACTATGCAAAGCATCTTTTCCTCCTGAACTAGATGTAGTAGCTAGTAAAGCACTTTGAAGTGGTTTCCCGGATATATCATGAAGAGTAAGTATTCTCGGCTGCTGACTTAATTCACTACTGGGTGATAATCTAGCTAAAGGAGTAGTCTGATGTTGCCTTGTTTGAGGAGGATGTTGTGAAGTTTGCGAGAGAACTCTGGGTGGATATCCACTTGGATGATGTGGGGAATGTCTGTGTTGAGGAGTTTGGTGTTTGTGGTGGTAGCCTGCAATTGGCGGTGGAGTTGCTTTATACTTTCGGACACCACTAGCTTCACGATATCCTTTGTAGTGATAAACAATATCTATATCTGAAGGTGCTATTGAACTCGCGTTTTCTAGATCATAATGTTCCGGTACTTCTGAATTAATATCCATTCCACTTGGATGATCATGAGTGTGGTGGGAAGTATTAGAAGAGGGAGTTGGTAAAGGATGATGATCTTCTCTTAGAGCAGGACTTTTACCTACTACTTCACGTTCTATTATATCCGGTCGCTGAGGTCTAGGAGCATCCAAGTTCATTATTTCTCGATCTTTATATTTCTTGGATAGTAACTCAGGTCCTACAATATGACCTACGTTACGCATGATATCTGCATTATCAGTTATGTAACTATTAAGACTAGTTTCATTGCTATGAACATTTCTATTCATTAGACTGTCATTCGTACCAGCTATTAAATTTGGCGCGTTAAGCATAGCAGGACCTCCATTTTGTTTTGTATGTACCATGCTATTTTTTCCAACGGTAACTGTACCTTTTTCTTTTTTCTGTTTGCGCAGTCGAAATACAATAAATGAGCCGAAAATGGCAACAATTAGTATTATGAAAAATGATATAACAAGAGTAATTCCGATGCTTAGAGGATCTGGATTTTGAGCTAATCCAACACCAAATGCACTATGACACCCAGAGAGGATCTTGCCCGTTTTAACTACCTCCTTGAAAATAGTCCCATTCCCAATAAATGGTTGGACCTCGTTCTGAATTGTAAAGTTCGCTAAACATCCTTCGAACTTATTATAAGCTGATATAAACTCGGCTTTAATACCTCCTAAAGATATAGTTGTTAAATATGGATCTAGAAAGTCATGTACTCCAGCTGTGTCCAATTCCTCGCCCAGATTTTTGTCATCAACTATTAATCTGATAATACGTCCAAATGCTAGTAATGTGATATTGTGCCAATTTCCATCAGCTACATCAACTTGTTCTATTTGACTCATATTGACCATTGTATTTTGTTTAGAAGTATAACTTATTTTTCCTCCTTGTAATTCAATTAATGTATAATATTTGTCAGTAGCGGCGTAAAAAAGCACTCCATCCTTTTTATGAGTTCTAAAGAGAAATGATATTGATTTAGCAGGATTATTAGACTTACTTAATTTACCGATTCCTTTGCCAGATTTTTTATCCCAAATTGTACTTCCACTATAAAATGAATCAAGTAGTTGCATTCTCCTATGCTTTTCCGATATTACGTAAGTTAGATATCCGTTTTCTCCGATCGAAATACTTTGAAGTGAATGTAAGCAGTCTGGCGAAATAAGGTTGTTGTCACATTTACAATAATGATTTTTCCAAGTGTCAAAACATTCACCAATACCACAAATATCTTCTTTATAGCAAGCTCCTTTTTCTTTACGTCCACAATTAGGTTCAACTCCCCGGGCTTGCAGAGGATTAGTCAAGTTTAATACACGTCCATTTATTGTTATGCTATGCATACAACCGACGAAGTCATCGGAATGAATTTGTCCTGGACGCTCTAAAACTGGGTCAGCTTTATGAAGTCCGCCGATCAATAACGGTTCGTTGTTAAAATTTAAGGTTCTGTAAATGAAAAAAATATATATTTAAAAACTTTTTATATTTAATGACATTATTCTATGTCAAACTGTAACTTTACAATGAATATCTAATTAAGAAAAATATATTAAAAATATATTATTCGTGTTATTGATATACATCATACATGCTCAATAAAAATATACATACCCTGTTTGTCCAGTATCATCGTCGTAGCAAGAATCATCCCCTGGATCACAGTCAGTACAAACATCACCATGATCAGTACATGAAGCTACACTTAGTGATATGACACGCCCGTTTCTTGTTGCCGTTAATTTGTACCAGTTTCCATCAGCAAGGCTTTTATCTGTATTAGTAAGGGCCACAGATGTTATGGAAGTTCTTGCACCTCCAAAGGAGAAAACTGGTTTTCCACCAAGCAATTCTATTGCGATAAAATCGGATCGGCCACCAGTTTGTGCTCCATAATTGTATAATAGTAAAGCATCTGGCTTTGTTGTTGCAAATATAATTGTTATGTCATTTGTTGATGCATCTAAAGCAGGGAATTGCATATAAGACAAGTCATTAAAACCAAATGTTGAGCTCTCACAATGGGTACCATAGCGTCCATTAATACAACTGCACCTGTATCCAGGCTTAAGACTTATGCAAATTCCTCCATGCATACACGGATTTGGTCTACAAGAATCTACTAAAGCTTCACATTGATTTCCTCGATAACCTGGACGACACAAGCAGAAGAAAGAATTTCTATCGGAGCTTTCTTTGCAAGAACCACCATTTTTGCATGGGTTGCTACTACATACGTCATCTCTTTCTAGTTCGCAAGTCTTACCTTCGCGCCTCGATGGACACGAACAAACAAAATCATGACCTTGCTTCCGACATTGACCACCAAACTGACAGGGATTAGGTGAACAAGGATCTTGTCGTTTTTCACAATTGTTTCCCATAAATCTATCAGTACAATGGCAAATATAATCGTGACGAACCAGAGGCGATGACAATATTAACGTGGCGCTTTCAGTTATTTTGGTGCCATCCAAGACATTAATTGAATCTGTACAAACACCGTCATTCTGACATTGATGGGTAGAACATGGATAATATGGAATTATAACTTGTCTTTTTAAAACCTTTCGGATTTCGGATTCCTTCGATTTTATGTGATTCTGAGTATTTTCTTTTTTCCAAATAGTATTCATATTCTTAATAGCTATAGTCAAATCTATATTTTCCTTTACTTCATTTATACTATACAAATATATATTTTCTTTATTTTTCATACCAACTCTTAATATTTCTAATAATATTCTATAATAATGTGTTAGAAAATCGGAAGCTGTCATATTCAATATTCTAGTTGTGACAGACTGTTCAACGGTATTGTTATCGAAAGAAAAATACTCTACACTTATAGACGACACAACTTCTTTGTGTATGCCATCATTTCCAGATACTGAAAACGAATAACCCTGACCAGGCCTCACAGCATTTGTATAGAGATCACATCCTTTTCTTATACTAAATAATGATAAAGTGCTGTCAGATGGGTCCTTAATAATTTTACATTTATAATCACCTACTATGTCTGGATCGTTGGGTTTAACGTCTGCTATTTTTCCAGATGGTATTTTATTGTTAAATGCATGTACTAAAACATGTGCTGATCTGGGTGTTGGAGGGTTATCATTTCTATCTAATATTTTAATTTGTATGGAATAATTAGAATGCATTACAGGTGTACCACTATCTTCAATTTGAATTTGAACGTCTAAGTATGGTGTAATTTCTCTATCAATTTTTTTCGTGGTTAATAGAACACCTGTATGCTTATGAACTTTAACATAACTCTGATGTTTTCCACCTATTATAGCGTATGAAAATGGTGCACCATTTGGTGGTAAGTCCGGATCCTTCGCGGACAAAGTAGTGATGCTCGTATTAGGGGGTTCATTCTCATACACAAAACCATCAAAGTTATCAATATCAAAAACGGGCCCGTTATCATTTATATCAGTTAAAGTTATTTTGACAGTCGTGGTACCGGTTTGAGGAGGTGTACCTGTATCAGTAGCACCAATAACGAGCGAGTATACTGGTAACGTTTCTCGATCTAGTTGCCGCGTAACTTCAATAACACCACTTTGAGGATCAATTTTAAAATCTTGGTTTGTATTTCCTTCCATTATGGAGAAACTGAATTGATTATTTTGTGGACGCACATCCTTGTCAACTGCTTTCACTTGAATAACCTCTTGGCCTATATTAGCACCTTCTGAAATTGTTGCTTCATAATAATGTCGTAAAAATTCCGGTGGATCGTTACCGTCTTGTATTGATATGATGACTTGAGCTTCGTCAGTATCATTCCCATGTATACCACCTGAATTTTTCGCTAATACTGTTAATACAACTCTATTTTGTGTCTCTCTATCTAAGTATCGAGCAACTCTTATTACTCCTGTCTGTGAATTAATGCTAAAACCTTTATCGTTACTGGAGCCAACAAATAAGTAGTAAATGATTCCGTCCTCTCCTCTGTCTTGATCGGTGGCTTGAATGACGCCTACATTTGCTCCTACTTCAGCAGACTCAGACACATCAAAATGAAAAACAGGTTGGATGAATTTCGGATAATATTCATTAACGCCTGTTATATGAACAACAACTTCGGTCATATTCCGCATTATAGTATCAGGATTCTCAGCCATTATTTCCAAATTATAGATTGCCTTTTCTTCGTAATCAAATATTTCTCGCGAAAAAATTTCGCCCGTATTCTGATTAATATAAAACAATGATAACATTTCGTTTTTCAAAATATGATATTTTATAATAGAATTTTTAGGAGAGTCAATATCAACAGCTTGTACTTTAAATATAAAACTATTGATTGGTGAATTTTCAGGCAAGTAAGCAATATATTGTGATTGATTAAACTGAGGAGCATTATCGTTTATGTCTGTTAAAATAATGGTGATAGTGGCTGTAGTTTCTTTTGGCTTAAATCCAAGATCTTTTGCCGTAATATTCAGTCGATATTCTTGAATCTCATCGTAGTCTAGTGGGCGTAGAATACTTATTGTTCCTGAGACCGAATCTACACAAAATTCTTTACCCTCATTTCCAGATGTGATAGCATATCTTACAATGCCATTAGGTCCTTCATCTTCGTCGTTTGCATTCAATGTTAAAATAGATGAGCCAATCGGTTCATTTTCAGGAACTATCACTTGATAACTCAATGCAGTAAATCTTGGACTATAAATATTTTCACCCGTAACGACAAATGTTAATTTTGTTTCTTCAAATTGAGGAGGAACTCCACGATCAACTGCCTTTATCTTAAGTTCATAATACTGCCCAGTATAATAAAATTGCTTGGAAACAATGATCCATCCATTGTCTTTGTCAATAGTAAAGTATATGGTTCCATTTCCACCCGCTACAAAATATTCGATCTCAGCGTTTATTCCAAAATCTAAAGTATCTTCAGCTACTAGTCTTACTATTTTTTCACCAAGAGTGGCGTCTTGAGGAACGGGTATTAATTTTTCATGATCTTTAAATTTCGGCTTATTATTGTTAGCATCTACGACATTTATTGTCACCAAGCATTCTGATGACATCGGTGGTTTACCGTTATCGGTGGCAACGACGATAACGGAATATGTATTTTCAGGCGACGAATTAACTGAAGTTCTCTTATAATTCATCATAAATTTACTTAGTATTTCGCCTGTAGCTGGATCAATTGTAAAAAGATCAGATGTTTGTTGTAACGAATATGATATAATAGAATTAGGGCCTTGTTTATCCTTATCCGTAGCGATTACTTGGCCAACAAAACTATTCTTATTTTGTAATTCGGGAAAATTAAAACTATAATAAGAATACTCAAACTCTGGTGCATTGTCATTTTGATCTTGTATCGTTATAGTCAAAGGAGTCTCCGATCGCCAGGCTCCATCAATTGCTGCAACTTTCAAAATATATTCATCTTGTAATTCTCTATCGAGAGACCTGGCAACAGTGACATTACCACTTATAGGATCAATAACAAACTTTTCACCGGGGTTGTCAACGAAACTGTACGTAGCATTAGCATTTGGGCCCGTATCTAAATCTGAACTAGTAACTCTTATGACAAATGAACCAACTTCGGCATTTTCTGTGACATTCACGCTAAAGAGTCGGGTGAATCTTGGAGGGTTGTCATTTTTATCTAAAACTGATACAAGCACTGTCGACGTTCCTGTAAGCTGTGGTACGCCATGGTCGACAGCTTCCACTAAAATTTCATAAAACGCAATAGATTCTCTATCTAAAGCAATATTTGTGAAAATTTCTCCACTTTCAGAATCGATTACAAAAGTTTCTTCATAGTCATTGACAAGTCTAAAAGATATTCGTCCATTTTCATTGGAATCATCATCGTGTGCTTCAATTTTGATTACTGTTTGTGGTGGAGATTCTTCTTCAGGAACTGTTGCATTGTACAAAACATTTTCGATGACAGGTGCATTATCATTTGAATCAGCAACTTTAATTTCAATTTCAATGAAAGACTTCAGAGGTGGATTATCGGAATCTTTAACTTCAAACCAAACTTCGTATAGAGGCATTGTCTCGTAATCAAGACCTTTCCCCGTTATAAATATTTCTCCACTCATTGGTTCAATCCTTAAAGCATCACCGACATTACCCCCGGCGACAGAATATTGCAACAAGCCCGTTGGTCGTTTCTTGGGTGATGTCGCAGATAGTCTAGTTACTAAAACGCCTTCAGGCGTGTCTTCGGGAAATGTAAAAGTTAATTTATTATTTACTGTAAATTTTGGGAAGTTTTTACCGGATTTTGGTATTAGAATTAATTCTGTTGAACTTTGTCTTGAAAGTACTCCACTATCGGTTGCTAATATAATAAGCATAAATGTCGATCTATTTTTATCTTTATACTTTATTAAATTTTCTGTCGCTTTAATAACTCCAGTGTCTTTATTTATACTAAATAAGTTTTGGTGATCACCTTTTAAATCGTACACTATTTTTCTATTAAGACCGATATCATTATCTTTTGCTTTCACGCCAAAAATAAAATCACCTGGCATAGTGCGTTCAGAAATGTAGACTTCATACATCGTTTGAGGAAACGTAGGAGTATTATCGTTTTCGTCGTCGACTATAATTGTAAGGTTAGCAGTAGCAGTTCTTGGGTCAGTAGTTGAAGAATCTTGAGCCATTATTATTAAGTAGTAAGCATCCCATTCTTCTCTGTCTAATGTAGCATTAGTCGAGATTACACCAGTCACAGGATCAATTTTGAATCTTTCTGATTTATCACCAAGAAGACTATACTTTATTTTTGCATTGTTTCCAACATCTTTGTCAATTGCCTTTGGTTGTAGTATAACAGTGTCAGGTGGTAAGTTCTCTTTAACGTTAGTTTTATAACTCTGCCTTTGAAAGTCAGGACTGTTATCATTAACGTCTTGAACAATAATTTTGACGGTACCAGAACCAGTGAGTGGTGGCGATCCTGTAAATGAGTGAAAAAAAAATGAATATAGCTGAAGTCATTAGCATTATAAAGGTTAAGATAAAACACAATTAAAAATATGAAACATAATGAAGTTTTCTTAATATAAATGATGGCAAAATATACCATAATAATAGCATAATTACCTGTATCCATTGCAACTAATGAAAGCGTATATTCATCCTGAGTTTCGCGATCTAATGTTCTCAATAAAGAAATTTGTCCAGAAGAAGCATTGATTTTAAAAATATCTGCATCACCTTCTTTTATAAAGTACCGAACTTGATTATTAAATGGTGGAGAATCAGCATCATAGGCGTGTACTTTCAATATGTATCCACCATTAGGTGGGATAACATTTTCCATAACATAAGCTAAATAGGGAGAATCAAGAAACGTCGGTGGGTTGTCATTTATATCTTGAATCGAAATTGATAATTCAGCGGTATCAAATCTGACGTCGTCTTTAGCACAATCCTCTGCTTTTATCAGTAGTATATATCGAGATTTCCTTTCAAAATTTAAATTTTTCGCCACTCTTACAATACCAGTGTCTTCGCTTATACTAAAGTCTCTGTTTTCATCTCCAGATGCTATAGAGTATCTAACTCTTCCGTTGGCATCTTCATCTATATCGGTTGCAGAAACCTTAAATAAACACAACAAATATTAATATTCCAATTCCCTTAATAATATTATATTCACGATAAAATAACTGACAATGTTAATTTATTAAAACTTACTTGTAGCACACTTGCTCCTATACTGGCATTTTCAGGTACTGAAGCGCTATATTGTTTTGGATCAAAAACCGGACTATTATCATTCTCATCAAGGATTTTTATAAAAATTTTTGCTTTAGTATTATTAGGCGGATCTCCTCTGTCCTTAGCCGAAATAGACAGTGTATAATTAGACTTTAGTTCCCTGTCAAGTTTTCCAGTTGCTCTTAAAATACCATCAACATTTCCCAATGTAAAATATCCATTAATTTCTGGGCTGGATGCCATGAAATATTCAACGTATCCATTGCGACCTTCGTCCTTATCAATGGCCTTTATTGTCATAACAACCGTGTTAAGGGGAATGTTTTCAGAAATAGCAGTTGTTTTCGATGAAATAAATTCTGGTGCCATATCGTTGACATCTTTCAATTGTATTGTAACCTGAAAAGATATTCAATACGATATGTTAGTTAATTGCAATTTTTATAAAAATAGGGATACACTTAGTTTATTATAAGTTTCTTTAACACGGAAGTAACGTATAGATGTACGTTACGGAAGGATCGTGTCTGAAAGTCCATAACTAGTAATATTTAAATAATATATAATATGCCAGCGACCCGCTTCTGCTTCGCACGGGTGCAATGCTGATACTAAATATACTACAGAATTTGTTTATTTACGACATCACATTGCAAACTTCTATAACTATAAGTATTTCTCTACTATATTGTGCTTGTATTATACATATTAACTTTCCTCTTCCAGTATAACGTTACGTAATTTTAAAGATCTAAGCATACATAGGGATAGACAGCGGTAAGTGATTTTGTTTTATACTATGTAATGATAATATATAATATATTTAACCTGTACAGTTGATGACAGCTGAGGTTCGGGTGGCTTAGCCAAATCTTTGGCGGTCACGATCAAGTTGTATAACGGAAGTGTTTCTCGATCAAGTAATTTTGCAGTTATTATCGTTCCGTTTGGGGCTATCGAAAAGTCTTGATTTTCATCGCCAGATGTTATGCTGTAGACCAGTTTACCATTTAGTCCTGTAAACAATAAAATAACATAAATAAGAAATTTTCTAGATGGCATTCAATTAAAAATGGAAGTTAACCATGAGTTGTGGATATTCAATTGTAAATTAAGAATTATGAACTATATAAATTATTAATATAATATAAATAATAATACACGAAATTAGATACCATTACTGTGTGGTGTCTTCTACTTCAGGTATTGATATGCTTAAAAGGGGTACCCAACGATGTATAAACAAGTGTACTACTTTGAATGAAATATATATGTTTTTTGTATTTTTATATAACTACATATATTTTGTTAATAATAAAAAGTATAAGTATACATTTAAATAAATGAACATAGTACCTCCTATGTTGCTATTGTTTATAAACAAATGACAGTAAAAAGTAAGGCAATATTAGTAATATATAGGTATCCTAGTTTTTACCATTTTAATAAATGTATTTTCAATAAAGTATAATTCGTTGTAAAATTAATTATTACATAAACGAAAACTATATTTGTTGCAAGTGAAAAATTGAATTAAGATAATTTAACTGCCATTGTGTTCATACCTGCGTCCATATCAGTAGCACTAACAGTGACCACAGAGGTACCAATTGGCACATCTTCTAGGATTTCATTGGAAAAACTCATAGGATCAAAAATTGGCGCGTTGTCGTTGAGATCAATGACATTGATGTAGACTGTGACGGTACCGGACAAAGATGGATGCCCGTTATCCTGCGCTTGCGCCACGAGAATGTAGTGTTGAGTCTGAAAATTCATTTACAAATAAGTCCATATTAAATGTCAACAAAAATATATTACAAAAAAATTGTTACGAATTTTCATCGGAGGTATGATTATATCTGTTTCTTTGCATAATATTTAAACTATGCATTGATAAATTAAATATGAAATACGAAAATATAACATAACATATCCAGGCAAATACGCCAACAATGTTAAATAATAAAATATTTCGATGTACAGAAATATAACATCACCATTTTAAGAATCCGTCTGGCATTCAGATTTGCCATATAATAGGTCATCAAAGCCTTCCAACTATGACAAGCTCTCTCATTCTCAGATCGTGAAGCGAGATGGTTGGTTAAAAAAAACGGGCAGCGGCCTCGGAATCCGGCTCGCGAATGTTTTGCCGACGGTCGCTTTGTCAGACATTGTTCGGGCCTTAATTTCGATGGCGAATCCAGTGAACGAATGCCGAATATGACGCGCGACTCCAAAAAACTGTACCGGGATGAAATTAGCAGCTCTCTAGTGGGGTACGCGGAATTGGCGGGCGGTCGAGAAAACGAATGTACTGCGAATTGTTTTTACTAATTAACTAAGCCGGTCCGGTAGATTTCACGACCAACTAACAAGACTCACTCTTAGTCTACTTAGAAACGAGAACACTATCTATTAAATAGCATCTAAACCAAATAAAGGTATCAATTGAATACATAAATTTATAGTTTGATCGATTTTTTTTAATAAAATCGATTTTAAATCGAAAGTATTCTCGGCAGTAACGTTTACTAAAGTCTGCCGCGCTCATGGCACCGAACAGGTTTGAATGAATAGCGGGATCAAATAATACCTTGCATAGACCTACTTATGGGAAATACCAGGATACAGCACGTCACAGTGTGATCTATGAATATTTTAATGAAGGTTATATTCATAAATTAAAATAAGACAAAATGATATGCATTATTTTAAAATAACTCTTAAGATACATTCATTTTTATAATAGAATTCATAGCAGTTGCTATAAAAGTTTCATTACTACAATATATTATAGTGTGCAAAAATTAATAAATTTCAAAGCGAATTGTATAACCTGGCACATCGTCTAGGTAACTGCTGATTTATGGTTATAAAAAATTAACGACTTGTATGTCATTTTACTGCACGCCAGGTAAGTACTACAATAAGCTAGTAAAGATAAACTCTCCAGTAAAAACGAGATAAATAAGCTTTGAGCTGTGTTATAGATAAAAAAAAAACCGCAATATACCAGGCTAAGCATCTAATTTATTACTTACTTAAATAAATACTAAAGAGTGCGCGCCTCTAAGAATTAGCTACCATAAAAAGGTATTTTTAACGGATTTGTGGACTCTTATTATAAACATTTGAATGTAACTCAAGTTATATATAGTATTAAGGATTTAAGTTTAATTTTCACGCTCCCATAAAAGCCTAACTTGTCATTTAAACTATAGTATACCTAGCAATCAATCAGCATAATTATACATTGTGTAAATATTAAATAATATCACAGAGTTAATACAATGATTAAAACAACATAAAAGTAATAAACTGTAAGAGTTATTTATTCAAGTTAATATACAAAGAAGATAAGTCGATTCACTCAGTAATAGTATTAAGAATTTATTTAAGTATTAATAGATGAACCGGGCTGTATCGACGCTTTATAAAAAGAACTCTACGGACGAAACGGTCTTTTCACCGAGCTTGCATTAAAAACTCGCTCAAGGGCATCATCGCCCTTCGTTTCTGAATTGCACATCTTACCTACAACATCAACAGCATGCAATATTTTACGGAGCTCGTAATAAATTCAACTTATCCGTATCTTATTTTTACGCCTAAAATGCATTCCGGTAAGTGACTCTTAACGTCTTACAAGAACTGCGAATTATTTAAACTTAACTAATTAACAAACCTAAGCTAAGTAATTACGTGTTAGTTAAAATTAAGATAAGTTAATACGCGAAGGGAATTTTAAGTAATCCAGGTCGAAACAAAGTTCAATTTTAGGTTGTTCTTATTGGTTTTGGTTAGTTCTTATTGGGGCTCTGAAGATGGACACTTGGATCACAAGAATATCACGGGTTCAAATTTGTTAAAAATTTATATCATACACAGAGGTGAAGAAAACATATCGTGATATTTATGCATAAAATTAACGTGGTGGAAGTCATCCAAACCACCTTCTAAACATGCCCATTGTATATAAGACATATGCAGGTAGCATGTATCACATATGTACAGTCAGGTAAGAAAAGATTCGTCACCTTAAGATCTATTTTCGTGTGCTCAATATGAGCGATAATCTGCTTTACCAATCGAGAATGACATAACAACAACAAACAACAACAGCCTGTAAATTCCCACGCTTGGGCTAAATGCCTCCTCTCCCTTTGAGGAGAAGGTTTGGATCATATTCCACCACGCTGTTGCAATGCAGAAATTAAGCACTTGAATCAGCGGTGCTTGCCTGGGTTTGAACCCGCAATCATCGGTTAAGATGCACGCGTTCTAACCATGGGCCATCTCGACTCACGAGAATGACATATTGCGTCGCAATGATTTGATGCTTAGATTCAAAAGGTACTTACTACAAGTTAATGACTTGATAAAGGAATCAATTTGAAAACTGACGCAGCTTTTCTTACTCTGACTGTATTTTAACTATATTTTTTACATGTAACATATTACACACAGAAATACGGTTTCCCTATTGACACTGCTCTCTATTTAGAATATTCTTAATATTAAAATAGTTCGTTCGATATTTGAAAACAAATATTTAAGACCAAACAGCTTTTTGAACATTACATCGTGTCGTGCAATGGAACTACTTGAGCGGTCATCGCCCTGCCTTAGATTTATGTTAAGATAATTGTATCAACTGCAAGAACAAGCACACGAAGTATCATCAAGTGGACGATAGTGCTTTAAAGGCATAGACAAAATAAATAATCGATTATACATTGATATCCAGTTGATAATGTATCTTATATACTAATTCTTCTATTATATATGATTTAATTTCGATGTTATAATAATCACATAATTTCTTTTAATATTTTATATTACTGTATAATAACTTTTCTTAAAACTTCATTGTATATATAATTCCGAATCTTAGTTATATTACATTCCGTGTAATAAACAGACAGTCGTACGAAAAATGATAAAAAATACAAAAAAAATAGTTATACTGTCACATTATACTTTATAATGTTTTGTGTTAATTAAGGACGCCTTTAAAATAATAAATTTCATTGATAAGTGTAATAAATACGTTCATAGTTTAGAGTATCGAAAATGTACCACAAAATTTTCCGATATTCAGCTGTCTGTTTAAAAGATAGCAATCTCATGAAATAGAAAGAATCAATTGTTCACATCTGTACCTAGGTGTACTGGTCAATGCCCTGTCTTGAATTTTGTGGCGGAAAATTCATAACCTCTAGGCACACTATAATAACGCTAGATTCACGTTTCTCCAGCGAAAAGTAGCACGAGAAGATTCTCGAACAAAGGGTTTATTCATACACAGCCATTCTGATTTGACGATAATTATTTACACTTTGTATTTTATGTACATACTAGCGACCCGCCGCGGCTTCGAACGGGTGCAATGCTGATACTAAATATACTACAGAATTTGTTTATTTACATCATATTATAAACTTCTAAATTTATCAATGTTTCTTTACTATATTGTCAATGTATTATATACAAAAACCTTTCTCTCGAATCACACTATCTATTAAAAAAAACTGCATCAAAATTCGTTGCGTAGTTTTAAATATTTCAGTATACATAGGGATATAGGGACAGTGAAAGCGACTTTGTTTTATACTATGTAGTGTTTATATTACGATATTTTTTAATATAGATTTATCGTTCGTTTAAATACGAGCCTAGAAAATCAAACATGATTTGTAAGCCAAATGTCGTGGGTCTGTGTGACAAAACATTGAGTTTTCAAGTCCTAAGCTCATGTTTATAATTCACCTCGTGCTTGGCTGTTCAGAAAAACATCGTGAACCCGTATATGATGGAAGAATTCCGAGACATGGACTTGTACAACGTAATCTGTATTGGAGCAGCGTCGTGGATGACGCTCCGTAACCATCCATAACGGGATGAAAGGCTTTTTCCCACATGTGGGCTATTTACGAAATTTTATAAATATATTTTTGTTATCACAATTCAAAGAAGTTTAATGCTTCAGTGGTTCATAAGAGTTTCGTTTAATATGTTCGTAACATTTTCACCAATAAAGAGTGAGAAAGAAGATATATATTATAACCGTCTCTTTTTATTTAATTTTGTTATTTATATATTTTGACGTTTGAGAATTAATTGGTTACATTACATTCCGCGTATTTTAATCTAAGTTCTGTTTGTTATTAACAAAATGACAAACGAATCGAAATATGAATCAATAGTTTTTTTTAATATAATCAAAAATAAATTATTTACACATATAAATATAAAATTTACGAGTTACATTAAATATAAATTTAATGGAATATTTTGTTAAATTTGATAAACATCAATCATTTTACGGTATAATTACTCAGAAAAAAACATGACACATTAATGCAGATACAACACAATGTGTAGAAATATTAATTGATGTGAGCAAAAAAAAACAATAAAATAACATTACAGTGTTTCGTTTCCGCGACTGTAAAATGTTGAACTAATTATTTTATCTGATAAAATTATACGCTAGTAGAACTATTTGAATAAAAATACTATTTCAGTATAATTATTGTAATGTCTTAATAACCTTAGTAAGTTGTTATCAACCACAAACTGAAATTTGAACAAAAAGAAAACCTTGGTTTTCTAAATAAGACTATATATGTAATAAGTAAAGGCGCAATAAACTAATATGGAAATATTAACCTATATGTACTGACGGGTGAAGGTCAAATGTACACATGCAGGTTTCCTGACAATGTTTACCTTTGTCGTGCTAACAACATATATACAGCTCACTGCGAAACAAATACGCAAATAAGTCTATCCCAATACACTCTCGTCAATGAGATTTTAAGAAATTAAGACTTAGTGAGCTGAGATGGCCCAGTGGTTAGAACGCGAGCGTCTTAACCGATGATTGCGGGTTCAAACCCAGGCAAGCAGCGCTGATTCATGTGCTTAATTTGTCTTTGTAATTCATCTCGTGCTCAGCGGTGAAGGAAAACATCGTGAGGAAACCTGCATGTGACAAATTTCATAGAAATTCTGCCACATGTGTATTCCACCAACCCGTTGTTGTTGTTGTTGTTGTTGAAGACTTAGTGACAGAATTGCACTCTCGAATTTAAAATGCTGATATTACCGGTCTAGAGTTCACTTTTTATATAAGACTGCTTAAGAGAGAATTCGCGACTAGTGTTATACATGCTTCAATATTTAATTCCCGATCGTTTAAATTTCGAATCATCTAACAATCAAATCTTGTCGCACGAGAAGAATCAGTACGCATGACGATTAGCAAAAGAGCCGTTCATTATACAAATTAACTTCGTTGAAAGCGCGACAGTAATTGGCTATTATTTTACCCCTGAGAATATTTATACGAATGATTTTAATCACTTAACCTTTAAAGATTTTTTTATTTGCGAGTTAACTGCGGATAGACGCACATCGTAAAACAACGACGGTACCACTTTATTTTATGCCCCGTTTAAAAAGTTTTACTATTATGTGCACAGAAACCTCTTTTGTTTTAAATCCGATAAATATTTAGCAACCATCAACTAGCCGCTCGATATAATTACTATCATTAATGGCGATTGATGATAACGAATTAAAAAGAATTACAAAAAATATATGAAGCCGTCGTTAACTCTATAGTTTATATAAAATAACATAACATTATTGATGCACCATGAAATACTAGTGCTTATATTCTTCATTTGAATTGCAAAGCGTTATAAAACATCTAAATTTTATAGTCCGGGAGGCAATGTGGAAATTACCAAATCATTTCAAGCGGTTCATTTATTATTTCAAATAATTCCTATTGTATCGTAATATAAGATGGTACCGTCAAGTACTGCAGATTGGTAACTGATACTTCTTTAGAATATTAGACCAATATAAACGATTATGTCCAATCATAAGTATCATACAATAATAAAAATGCAAGGCTACCTTGTAAAATATTGTAAACTTATTAAAAGAACTCACCTCTTCATAATCCAGTCGTGCTGTCAAAGTAAAGATGCCAGTTTGTGGATTGAGCGAGAAAACATCGTTAGCCCAGTCCGATATAACCGTATAGATTAACTGAGCGTTCGGTCCGGAGTCCAGGTCTATAGCAGCCACCGTTCCCACCACTGAACCTCTAGCAGCATTCTCAGGTATGTCAAAGGAGTATGCACTCTCCTTAAAAACGGGTGGGTTGTCGTTCGTATCCGTCACCTTGAAATAAATATGCATATCTTTTATTAAGTACCTTCTTTTACTTCTTCAGAAAAAAAATTAAACACAATAAAGTACATAAAAACAAAAATGTAACAGAAACTTTTAGAAAAACACCTTTGAAAAGTAAGGTAACAAACATATGTAGGTATTTGGAACAAAACGATAACTATAATTTTATGTTCGTCTTTTAAGGTTAATATAGTTATAAAGTATATATAGTTATATGGTATGTTTTAATATAGTTAGTAGTAAAAGTAGAGCCGGATAAAATGAGCCTAGCTGACATGTTAAATCGAAAATTAAATGTACATATCTTACATCGTTAAATATTTTGATGCATTAGCATCGAATAAATACCAACCTATTAATCAAATCATAACCGTACAATTTTGAAGGAGCGGTTTTGTGTTGCTAGATGTAATAAATAATCACTTTAATTGAAACTCCTTTTACAAAATATTTCTTAAAGTATTTTAAAAGAGTATTAAATTAGATAGACGCGAAATACAAATATGTAACTGTTTTCAAACACAAAAGTACAACTTTTGAAGACTTATCTTTAACACAATCAAATTTTTTATACCTCTATAAACTAGTCTCTTTTTTATACCTCTATCTCAACTAACTACTAAGTAGTTTATATTTATACATTTATGAATATTTGGGACCGCAAGCTGCTTGAAAGAACTCTTTAATTAATGGAGAGCTTAAAAATTAATATGATTCGAATCTATTATTATTAAACGACGTTTGAACAAAAACTTGTATGTCCTTACGTGTTTAAAATATTCAGTATACTGCTAGTAAGTCTCTCGGTTTATTTTATTTATGAAATATTAGTAATATTTCTTTTAAATAGCGTAGAGATATATAGACTAACATTCTATGAATTTCTCCTTATTCCTTTAAACTACCTTGACACATATGTATGTATATGTATACCTAAGTAAACTATATATAGATTAACGACATACTTTAAAAGTACTATTTAAATATATAATATGTAACTAACCTGAACAACGATGGTAACATCCGTAAACTGCATTCCATCATCAGCTCTGATAACCACCTGGTATTCAGATATGGTTTCCCTATCGAGTGGTTCCTTAAGAGTTAATCTTCCACTCTGGGCATCCAGCGTAAACGGCGTCGATTCTTCTGAGTGTATGCTATAGGTTATAGATCCAATTGTATCGGGATCTTCAGCAGTAATCGTTGCAATCAGCTGTCCAGGCGCCAAATCTTCCGACGCAAAATACGCTGATGGAATATTCTTGAACTCCGGCGGACTGTCATTCTTGTCCAGTATAATGACTTCGACCTGGAAACGAAAAATAGATCAATACAAATGTATTCGAAGATACCTATGACCATTTGTCAAATTAGTCTTGAAGCATAAAAAGGTTTTGAAACAATAACGTATTTAACCAAGCGTCGACTTTAGTAAAACAGTCTCGAGCCAGGACGACTGATGTTTTATTTATAAAACTGGCAGAAAATCGACCACTTTAACACAGTATAAGAACACGAACAAAATTAATAATTCTAAAAATGCAGCCTGCGAGCGCTGTCTCGACAAATGTGTGTCTCTACTGACTGACAGAATGATAAAATATACTTTACGTTATTTCGTGTTACAGATTAAAATAACGATATTAAAATATTTTATGAATAATATCAAAGAACACCCCAATTCTCATTACTCACATTGCAATTAAATTATTTTTAAATTTAGAAAATAGTTTACATGATTTCTCTGAATTCGAATTAAAACGTTTAAATTCGAGATCACTAGATAATACGTCAGAAATGCATTCATTTTATGTACCTTAAGCGAAGGCATAAGGTTTAATCCGCGCTTGATGAGATGTAATAGATAAGATTTATGAAGTCAGAGGCAAGCTTTACAAACGCAACCGGTGGACGTTTACAAAAAGCTATCCGAACAAAACTCGACAAGTCAACAAAGGGACAGAGGAATGAAAGACTTAAACTACCATAGTTTCGTCATCTGTACGCTGAAGCACGAAGAATTCGGAACACAATGATCGGAGCCGTCACAGATAAGAAGAGACCGATTGTCAAAAGTTCTCTGCCCTCGGCGGAGTGGAGCTGCGCATTTGTTATGATGACTCAATCTTTTCTTTGTGTCTGTACGAGGGTGCCTTGTCAAGTAACGTGCTTTGAGAAACCACTAGACGCCTACGTTATTTTACGTAAGAGAAGCAGCAATTAACATTGATTGTACGACGGTGTCGGTCTTACGAATAAATTGAAACGTGTTAATAAAATTTATTGTTCAAGAAATAAGAAAGCTTGAGAAAATTTTTAGATTGATTGTAAATGTATAGAACTTTATTGGTACCAGTACGTATTCTCATCGTACGTTTTGCTTTGTAAACATATTAGAATACAGAAAGTATGCAACACTAATTGTTTCAATGAAAGATTTATAGTTACGTGTTAAAGAATTACAAAACGTATAGAATAATACCCGAGCCTATGTTTATGTTTATAAAAAAAAAAGATTTATTTAACGAAAGCGTATTCGTTGTCCGTCTTCTGCTCTTGGACCCCCTAGAGTTCATGTTTGAAGTAATCGATTAAGGGATGAGAAATGACAAGACGTCAGTTTTGTTGGAACGTCGATTAATCAAGGTTTTGATAATTGATAGAGGTACGCTACTAGATTAATATGGAATATCGAACGTTTGTTTTAGCTCACGATTAAATAATGATCCATACATTCGAAACTTACATAATGCTTATAATAAAAATCGTAATCGTTATGAAAAGATTGATTATTAAGTTTCGAATATAGAATATAATCTGAAATCTTAATGTTGCCAAACAATAATTTGGAAAACGATTGTTGAAAAAACAATATGATGTTATATGGAAACATTTCAAGGGTCAAATTAAAAATTTAAAGTAGGTATGCACCGAGCTAGCTCAGTGATTAGACAATGTGAATCTTAACGAAAAACGTACAAGTCCGTTTAGTTTCAAATGCGTAATTTGTGCATTTTGATTGTTTTTTTTTTATTCAGATGTAATTAATAATATAAATGCATTTTGGACTGAGTTCTAAATTATTCAAAAGATGAGAACTTAGTTAAGCTGGCAGGCTATCTGGACAGGCTATCACTTTAATATTATTAAATTAAAATATAATCTAAATTCCTAACACGTAAAAGTATATTTCTCGTTACGGTTGAAGCTCCTGCTGATCGCTTCAAGCTTAAAAAATGACCTTAAAATTTTGTCGTTTTGGTAACAAGTAATATACGTTCATGGGCATCAATCATTCTAGTCATTTACCTCAAAAATTCTGACGTCACACCTTGATTGCCTCTTACCATTTTTATATAATTTCACGTTGCAACTCAAACTTCAAAGGATATATTTAGTTACTATGGTGATCGCAAAGTAATTTATCATTTGCCAAAATTGATTGTGCTTTTGATACAATATACTCCTAATTTGTATTCGGCTGAGTTTAATCAAAAGTTCCCTTTGAAAAGTCATTAAATTTAGTCGATAATCTTACATCACGTTGTTATTTATTGCATTGTGCTTTAAATTATTAATTGCTTTAAATGAATTTAATGTCGATACAAACAATTGGTCTATTTATCAAATTTAGTTTGTATTTGATTATCATAACTGTTACAAAATATGTTAAGACATTTTTATTTTTTTATTTTAAAATTTATATTTTCAAATTTTGGTATTGACGGTCAGTTTTTTGTCATTACTAGTAACGTTTTTCTCTATACCAACATTATTAAATTCTCTGTATTATAATAGTTTTAAAAATCACAATTTCTAAGTTGCTGTCAAATATTCACACTAAATATATTTAAGATTAGTTGCAAGAGCTGTACAGAATATAGAACCCATAATATCGAGTGTTTTGACAAAACTATTTGTTTTAAACCCATTTGTCAAAAACAGTACAGTCAGGGTAAGAAAAGGTTCGTCAGCTTAAGATCTATTTTCGTGTGCTCACCGATCATCTGATATAACGATTGAGAATGACATATTCGTCGCAATAATTAGACTTTAAATTCAAAAGGTACTTAGAGTTTAAGACTTGATAAAGGAATGAATTTGAAAACTGACGAAGGTTTTTTTTAACTCTGACTGTACGTGCATATTTGATAACGTATATATATTGCGGGTCTGAGAAGATTCGAAGGGCCGTGAGGCAGTGGACAGATATGGTGGCATCGTTTAGGGTTGGCCTCTATGTTTAGAGTGGTTCGTGACCGCAGCGCGACCGCTATACCCTCAGGGCTTCGCACAATTATGTACGCCTCACAAAGTTTACGGCATATGCGGTAATTCTTTCCTTCTATTGTTATAATATGATGTTAGCGAATCGGGTTAATGACCTCATGAAAAAAAAGAAAATTTTCTCATTTATACGTATATACTACGCAACAATTCTTATATTATTAAACAAGATTAAAATAAACGTTGTCATTTTTTAATACATAAGCATTGTATACTTTACGAATAAAGCGATAAATGAATTACGCGACGATCGGATATAATAAATACCGTAATTGATCCGTAAGGAAAATAAGTATATTTTACTAATTACAACTTAAAACATGTATGACACAAAATGATATAGTTTTCAACAATGCACCCTTTAATTTTAACAAAGTGTATCTGCGTGCCGGCGATTCGCATGCATTAGTATGCGGGCGCGCAGTCCGCCCACACTGACTATCGATATCCCACAAATATATTTAAAATATGCACAAAAGTACGACGGGATAAAGTGCATCGATAAGAAACGATGCAATTTTCATCGCCTAAAGCACATTTATCGGACGGCTGGCCCTATGTTTACCGAAACTTTTGGTATGTACGTCACTTTGCAGATTTTTTTAAATGATACTGCTATCGTAAAATTATAGCAAAAAATTTAACTCAAATTATTATTTTTACGAACAATATCAAGACCGATAACAGCTGAAAAACGTTGCCTTTGCGTTTTGAAATAAAGATCATACTTAAGTTTAAAAAAAAAATTATGCTTCGAAATTTAAAAAAAGATCCCGATTCCATCTCGAATAAAATATTTTTATGAATATGAGATACGAATAAGGAAAATTCCTTTCATAGATTATGTACTCAGATCAAAAATATTAGACAAAAAAAAAAAGCAAAGAATTATTTTTAATATAATCAATTTGATTATAATTCGAAATTCGAAATTTGAAATTAATATAACAGCTTTATCTCCATGATA
Source organism: Vanessa cardui (assembly GCF_905220365.1). NCBI lineage: Eukaryota > Metazoa > Arthropoda > Insecta > Lepidoptera > Nymphalidae > Vanessa > Vanessa cardui. The sequence goes on along the minus strand of NC_061130.1, from coordinate 4,604,520 downwards.
GTGATGGTAATGTCCTCCGGTACCATTTGCATTTCTCAAGTGAGGCTAGCCAACTGAGCAGGACATACTATGTTGTACAAGTGTGCACACAAACACAAGTGTAATCTTAATTCTTTCAATCTCATAATCGGCTGGGAAAGCATATCCAACACGACTAACGCGAACGCAAGCTGCTCAGATTTTCTTGACAGAAAAATGACATTTCTTTTTTTGTACACAAAACTTAAACCCAAAACCTCAAGCTTTATAACTAGACCAGACTGTAATAGGTATACAAAATATATCAACTTCATAAAGTAATATCATATCCGCAGTCTAAAAGTGTAATCTGAAAACGATGTGTACAATTTTACATTACATTTTTTTCTTTAGTAAAATTTGTCCTTTCCGTGGTATATGATTTGGAATAATGCTTATCATTAGAGTTTATGTAAGGATTATGCCCTGCAGACAGACACGCAAGCACCCACAATTTCACCTAAATTTGCAACCCGAAGGCATTATCTTCGTATTACCGCTTGATCGATTGTATAATTTCATTATAACAAGTAAGTATTTCACATAATTTTGTAAATGTTCGGAATATTTACGATATTCCTCGTTTCTATTTGAGAGCATTTTAAAAAAGAATAACGTTCTAAATTCAAAATATTATATAAAAAGTAAATGATAACCGTTTGTATTTCATGTTGCAAATTTATAACAATAACAATTTGTAAGTACCAAGTTCAACTTAAACGGATAGCAGGAAACCTTCTAATATTTTGCCGTAAACAATATTCACCGTCTCCCGGCAAATAAATGAAGTACACGAACGAAAATCACGAGTTCAGAATTTTTCAACGTCGCCCTTGGATCGAGATCTGCGCAGGCGCAGCGGCGAGTACAAAGCGACTAACGATTAACGATTTAAACCAAATGAGAGCATGTCATTTTTGTTTTAGGTTGTTTGTTATCTGACTTCGATAATTGAAAAAAAACCGATACCTATCTTTGTTCAATATATCACTCGAATGAAAATATGTCGATGTCTAAGTGAAAACAACTGCTTATTATAACAATTATAGGAACACGGATTTCAGCAATAAAATACGTAGGTGTATCGGATATAAATTATGATACTGCGAATGATAATACCCTTTCACAACGTGAGGTCTATTGATGACTCATGTCCAACGAATTATAATAAATGTACATCTCATCTGCCTCATTTAGGAGTATCGGATTATCTATAAATTTCGAGTCATCGCGACGAAAACAATAGCAATAATAACAAAAGAATTACAACGTCAAACGAAAACGGCTCTATCGATCGCAGGTGGCTTAGATTCTAGCGTTTTATCGGTGGGCGATATAACCGTTTCTATAATAGACACCCCGCCCCGCGATGTCGCAACTCGCTCGCCGATTTCGGTCAGCCCGTCGGTCATCTCTAACGATGGAGCGATAATTAAGATCAGACGTCAGCATTATTTACGCCCGCAGCGTCCCGCCGACCCGAGCGAGGCGGTCACGACTTTTTCCTTGTCAGGCAACACCATTGTTGCTCTACTCGTGTCCAGCTCGACTAAGAAACAGGATTTCATATTTTTTAATTTAATAGCAATATTATGTTAAATTTTATCTTTCAATCTATATTCTGTTACTGATAGCGATCTGTGTTATTTTTTAACGTTGAACTATATTGGGAGAACAAAATGATAATATACTTTATTTTTTTAATCTGATTAATGTTATACAATTATGGCTTTTATTTGGATTAATACTAGATTCAAAATTCAGTAACTAGTAATGATGAACCAGAAAGAAATTCGACGTTTATTTATAGTTAAATTAATAAATGCATTTGATAAAAAAAACAAAAGCAACTATTTAATTTAAATACCAAAGAGTATTGTATCAAAAGTTTACGGAAATAAAGTTGAAGAGTTTGTTGCTTTCACTCGCATATTCAACGATTCTATTTAAAAAAAAAAAAACCTTCTGCGTATATATTTTGAAATGACATACCAATTAAAGTCAACAACGTTGATAAAAGATTCAAAAAAGTTTCTATATACAAATACGTCTATACAACAAATGTAACTTTATACCGATATAATTGTATACACAATCACCGTACGGGCTAATTATAGGACTATAATAAAATTATAAAAGTGCTGTTGTTTGTTTATTTTCCCCTTTCACGCTTCATCCAATTAACCAATCGCTATCGAGTTTCGATATTCACATGACACGGAGATACAGGATACTTTTATTACCATTTTCATGTACCGAGAACACGGGCGAGCTACGCAAAAGTTCATACTATAGAATCTGCATCTAAATGCTTTATTCAATCATTATATTTAGTAACTAGTAGACGCCCGTGGATTCACTCGCATTTTAAGACGTTGGTTGTCATGTGTTAGGCAAAAAAGTAGCATATTTCCTTTTTTAGTGTACAATTTTGCTTCATACCAAATTTCAATAAATTTGGTTCAGCGGATTGATCGACTGACTGTCAGACAGACAGAGTTACTTTCTTCAGAGATTTATAATCTTAACATAGATTGATTTTAATTGAATTAAAAACTAACATCTGTACACAAAATGAAAATAGCTTGAGAAGAAACGGCAAAATTACGTAGCATGTAACACAAAAATTACACATCTATTAAATAAAAAAACCAACATATAAATAAAGTTTTATAATCGATGGTGAGGTTAAATAATTATTTACCATAAATACTAACGGTAAGTCATCTCGACTGAGTCAATTACCTGAATAAGTTATGCAAATATTATACTAACTTGAATGAAACCCACAATCTAAAAGTTACGGGGCAGGTTCAATCCTTGAGCCAAATGCTCGTTATAACGAATACTCGAATGTGACAATAAAATGCTTCGCAAAATGATTTTTAATCTGTTATTTAATTAAATTGAATCTGAATGATTATAAGAAGTATAAATTTATGTAATACGTCATCCACTAATCATCTGGTCAATGAAACGTCATGACATTGCACACAGACTATAAAAAGTCGAATGTTACAACGTATTTTATTCAATTTTTTTTTGTTGAAACATTGGTAGCATTGGAGCGTAGTTTTTTATGGTATAGGTTGGCGGATGAGCATATGGGCCATCTGATAGTAAGTGGTCACCATCACCCATAGACAATGACGCTGTAAGAAATATTAACTATTCCTTACATCGTCAATGCGCAACCAACCTTAGGAACTAAGATGTTATGTCCCTAGTGCCTGTAGTTACACTGACTCACTCACCCTTCAAACCGGAACACTACAATATAGGATATTGACAGAATTTATTTCAATTATAATTTTTCTTATTCCAATCAAAATACCGATAGTCTTTATTAAAAAACTAGTATAAGAATATTTACATCGTCATGTCTCAGACTTTCTTTAACGATAATCGTGTATAAACAAATGAATGTGATACTTAATAATAATGTTGGACACCAACACCTACATATATATATTATTTACACTGGAGGATATAGTAACTATTCCTAGCAATGTCAATGACCCGTCAATCCTTGGCAAAGATATACGACCTTAAATTATCCAACAACGGGTAGTTAACCCGTCAACCCTGACCATAACAATATGTGCAAAGTGTTAGGTAATATAATAATTAAGAGGTAGTAACACTGATAATATTATTAACATTTTTTTTCTTAAAAAGTAAAAGTAAAACTAAAGTAACAGCCTGTAAATTTCCCACTGCTGAGATAAGGCCTCCTCTTCCATTAAGGAGAGAGATTGGAACATATTCCACCACGCTGTTCCAATGCGGGTTGGTGGAATGCACATGTGACAGAATTTCGATGAAATTAGACACATGCAGGTTTCCTCACGATGTTTTCCTTCACCGCCGAGCACGAGATGAATTATAAACACAATTAAGCACATATATATAGTGGTGCTTGCCTGGGTTTGAACCCGCAATCATCGGTTAAGATGCACGCGTTCTAACCACTGGGCCATCTCAGCTCTTTTTTCTTAAAGTTTGCATTATTTATAAGGCCGTAATTTATTGTGCCTTTGTCTAATTAATACCTAGTTTACAAAAATGCTATTAGTAATATTACAATTTTACAACGACATTTAAATATAAATTACAACCACACTTTAAGCTCAGATTTTTTTGTGTTAAGAATATTTCATTTTAGAATAAGTAATACCTTTCGATATGCATTTACATTACTGTTTATATAATGAAACTCTGTAATCAGTAGAAAGCGCGGTCTAAGTTAGGCGATTTAAAATTAATCAGAGCTTACGTTATCACTGTTTAAAAAAAGGTCTTTTTTTCGCTACAGATGCGAGGCTAAAATAATGCTTGATTTTAATGATGTAAAAAGTCGATTATATTATTATTTACAACTGTTTATATGCGTTTAAATTCCTTAAAAATTGTGATTGAATTAAAATTGTATGAAATTACAATATAATCTTACTCGCTGTTTTCAAGTATTAATAAATTAATATTAGATTGATTAATGAAATTTAATAGAACTTCAAATGTCATATTTTTATACCATAATAGAACCTTAATATCCTTATCTACTTGTGATTCGAATTCAGCATAACACTGCGAGCGGACGATTCACATTATAATATGTAAAATGTCTGCGGAGCACTTCAGAATTCTAATTGTGTACGGTGAAGAAGCGAATCTTTACGATGTGGCGGATCTAATCACCGGTCAATATTCCCACGAAATGAGTCCACCACGAGACGAAGGTACTAGATATGTATCTAAGCGTAAATTGAATAATAAATACCTTTTTCGTAGTCGCGTATATTGTGACAGCGTTGAAATTAATGCTTTATCTAAATGCTAACTAGTTTCAGGTTATTACTCATTCGGTTCTTAGTTATGGCGCTTTGTTTAGGCTCGAACGCTTGTACGTTGTACAACGAGGAACAGCGGTGTATATAAGAAATGCCATCAAAATTTTTCCGATACATAATTTGTTGTGTCATAAACACACACACACACACACACACACACACACACACACACACACACACACAGGCACACACACACGCACACGCACGCACGCACGCCTCACGCACACATACGCACACACAGAGACAGAGAAAGAGATAGATAGACACACTCGCGCATTCTACGATTAACTATTTTCATTAGTACTTTGTAATTCTTAGCTTGTTTCTTTGAATTAAAGTATGAGTGTGACAAGGAAGAGCAACTTCTTCTGGCACGGGAGCTCATGTCACTCAAAAGAAGAAGTCAACATTTGTGATGTTATTGTACTGTGTATTGAAATAAACATTTATTTATTATTATATCTTAAATACTACTCGGTATGCCTTTGCACCCTGTCTAGGTAGACATATCTAGCGATGAAAATCTCATACTTAAGATGGTTGTGTTCCGATTCAAAGGTTGAGTGAGCAAATTACGGGCACGAAAGTCACACCACCTTAGTTCCCATGGTTGGTGACGCATTGGCGATGTAAGGAATGATTATTATTTCTTACAGCACCAATGTCTGTTCGTGGAGGCTTAACTCCGACTACTTACTAACCATCAGGTAACCAGTTTGCCAGTCCACCAACATATTTTAAATAAATACATTTGTAGTATAGATTCAGACGTGGATATTTTATAATTTTCATTGTTCTATGCTCCAGCCCACCCATGATTACATAATGGATTTGGCGCCTAATAATGGAAATGTCTGTTACGTTTTAGAATTATGGAAAAGCTAAGTTAATTAGAATAAAAGATTGCCAATATCCAGTTACAAGCCAAAACTAAAAAATCAAATATTTTTTCTACAAAATAGCTTTTGTGTTTATAATCGATCTCATGATCGGTGGTGAAGGAAAACATCGTGAAGAAACCTGCATTAGTCTAATTTTATAGAAATTTTGCCACATTTGTATTCCACAAACCCGCATTGGATTCCTCAAAGGAAGAGGAGGTCTAAGCCCAGCAGTGGGATATTTAAAGGCTATTATTGTTACCGAATCAAAAAAAAAAATCCCAATTAAATTTATACATATATTTAGCTTAGGATATTTTATAATGGTAACAATTTAAAATCATATCCACGAAAACGGCGACGGTTACGAATATTAAACCTTTCGATTATATTTTTCAACTAACTTTAATATATGCTACAGAAATATTATTTTTACGACTTTTTACCGAACGAAAGAACGTATTAAAATTCCGGACTTACCAAAAGCCATCAATATTAGGTGAATTCAGACAGCTTCTAATGAACTTGGTTCGCGATAAAAACTTTTATCAGTCAACAATGCAAAGCCATTAGGTGATTGAATAGGTATTTCTTATTAAATCAATTTTTATCTACGTCGTTCTTTATTTGAATATATATCTCTAGACGGTACCTATTTATATAAAATCATTGTTTAAATCAACTGTGACTCGGCCACACATAAATCGTGATTAATAGATTTTATCATTTATCAAAAGTCATTGCATTCGAATTTTTAAAATAAATTTATTGAGAAACATGTTTGATATGAAATAAATAAATGAAGTCATAAAATAAATATTTTTACTAATACGCTTTCATTAGTGAAGAAATCTAGCAAGTCAGGATTATTTTTAAGTTCTAAGGTGTTTTTTTTTCGGTTTTAGATTTTACTATCAATAAATACAATGTGAAAATGTTGATAGATGTGTAAAATAAAATATTTGAATCTTGGAAATATTTGAAGTACGTTTTTATTATTAACTTCAATAAATACTTAGTTTAAATAATAAACTTTAAAATAATCTTCGTATTATATTTTTTACTATGCGATTGATTTTAAGATTTTTACGGTTTCGTTAAAATTCTCTCACCGAAACAGAATGTTATCGAGTCTAAAGCACACAATGGGAGCGAGATCGTTGTCTCGGACAAGCCACGACGGCTGCAGCGGGTTCGATTCCCGTTCGACGAAAATCAGGTTAACGAACGGACCTTATAGTTACTTTTTTGTGAAAGATTTACAACAAAAACAACAACTTGAAACTGATAGATATATTATGATTATTTTAAGCTCGGGAATTAGTTTATAAAGACTTTAATCACATTCGTTATAAGCTGTATCTCTAAATTAAATATTAATACAAAATTTAGATCATAAAAAATGCCCCTTAAAATACCTAATAAATTTCAAGTGTATACATTTGCAGTTCATTAACGTGCCCTTAGCTTAATCGAAAAAGTAAAAATTGATGAGACGTCACCGAGAAAATAATTCACACACTTGTTTTAAAAGCCGAAAATAAAGGCGGATTCACACGGACGAAATTAATCATTTTCAAGGACAGGTATGATGTTGTAGATCGATACAGTTTGAAGTAACAACAGCTATATGAAATTTGCAAATTACTGTTTAAAAACAAAACTAGAAAGAAAAGCTTACAACGGGTATAATTTAAAAACTTCTTACATTACTATCTCTATTATTATATGTTAATTGATGAGATATACATATATAAATGTATATCACGAACAGGAACTAAATCCAGATTGGCATGTTCGCAATTTCCGTAGATAGTTGTCGAACAATTTCACTGAACCAAATTCATGATACAGCATTTGGTACGAAAGTTTTACCGAATTCCATTGAATTGTGATTAGAAAGGTAGCATGTTATATATTTCAATATGACATAGGCATATTGCAAAATTTATATCATTTTATAATATGCCTGTGTGTATGACTTTATACTTATTTGTCTATATGTTATACTTTAGGCAAGTCGATTGGATTGAGCTGAGATTAATGAATTATCGCTACTTTTAAAATCAAAATTTTTCAATTTTTTAAAGACCAGTTTTTTTTTTGACATTATATGTATTAATTTTAATCTGTCTGTAAACTTTTTACGCACGTAAATAATCCAATAAATAATTATATAAATGTATTGGAAACAAAGCTTTAATAAAATATACGCTAATGGCTTATGGGAAGAGGGATTTGGAATGAATAAATTAATGAATTTCAATATTTTAATAAGTTTATACTAGGCTAGCACGATTGTGATGTTATAATACTAAAGATTACCAACTATCCTTTATAACTAAGCCAATCAGCCGTATAATTGAAATACTTTATTACCTTACTCCAATAGTCTGAACAGGACTTAATTCTGCGTATTATATTACCTAAGGGCTTAAGCCAGTTCATTAAGGATCGTTCAATCATTTGTTAAGGGAAGGTAAAGAATTTTCTAAAGCCCTTTTTATTTATTTTATTTTTTTTCGTTTGCCATTCCTTTGTGAGTGTATACAAAACGTGCTCACAATTAGATATATTATGTGCGTATATATGTATGTCTTAAATTAAACTTTATTATATTTGTAGTTTTTTTTTTAATTGTCCAATCAATTTCACAAGTTTGATAATTATTAGGAAACGAAATATATTTACATTAGAATCGAAATCAAAATAAACTTTATTTAAGTAAACTCTTAAGATCACTTTTGTACAAAATTAATTTAACTTTAAAATTACTTTCGGAATCTACATTCCGAGAGTCTTGACAATTCGTTAAATGTATATTTTACTGAGAATGGTAAGATTCTTAGTTAATGTAAAAGGTGTCAGAGATGTATATATGTATAATGTATATAACCTGAAAATATAATATGAGAAGACTGCTGCGGAAATTTATAGAATTAAAAAAGTCCGTCTTTGGGAATCAAAACTATCTCCACGTCAAATTTCATCAAAATCGGAAAATCAGCATTTCAATCTTGAAAAGGCAACCGGCAGAGTTACATTCGCATTTGTAATGTACTTTCGCATAGTGTATTTTAATTAAATAGGTGATAAAAAAATTCGTAGTTTTAATTTACAATTCGAATGTGTATTAGAAAAATAGAAAGTGAGATCTTATATCAAAACGGTCTTGTCTTCCGTTTAGTCATAGCGTGACTGCGTTCGCGAACGGACCGCTATCTTACGGAATTTGTCTGCAAAGGATTGGTAGATTAAAGTCACGATTTATGATCTAGATAGAGATTTTCCTTGTTTATTAGATACTAACTATCAAGCTAGTTTTCTCATGAGCACAATAAAGGCTTACTCTTAAATATTTATCTATTATTATCTATGTATAGATATACAATGGACCCCCGGTAATCCGACAAAACTTTTGCAGGGCAGTGTCGGACTATCGAAATTGTCGGATTATACAACCTACTGCCTAAGAGTAAGACCCCCAATAGTCCGGATTTTTTATTTATTTTTTTAATTGAAGAACAAACAAAAATAACAAATACTTAATAATTATTAAGCCAACAACAGTTCTGTCATATAACATTAAAAAGACTGAGAATAGAACAAAAAAAAAACACAAAATAACAACAACTATACATATAAAACTAAGTGTATGTAAAAAAAAGCTAATGGGACCACATTTAAAAAAAAATTAAAAGAAAAAAAAAGTAATAAAAATAACTGTCTTTGCAAATATTTCTGTCATGTATTGCTTAACATTTTTTCAAAATAGATCCTTGTAATCCGATAAATTACTTATCCAATCATAAGATTCTATATGGTATACGATGAAATATATAGGAGTGATAGCTTCCATATGTACGAGTAGTCAAATTCAAACTAAAGTTCGACACAACTCAGACGTAGTATCGGCAAAATTCGTTTAAACTGATCACATCCGAATTGATTACGCCATCCCAAATGATCGATATTAATTTCTTATGTGAATATGATCTTTACACAAACGTAATAACGTGAAATATCATATGACCTGATATATTCGTCAATTAGACACGTCGATTTACTTTCTCGGGTTGAACTGACGCGAGAATCTATAGCGACGAATAGCGTCGAATGGCTCAATAGGGAGCTATTTCTATTGGTTGTATAAATCGGCAGTAATTGGTTTTACGACTCTTTCCGATGCTACATCTAAGTTGTGTCGTACTATACGTAATCAGAAGGAAAACAAAAAACGCGTCGAGCACAATATTGTTGGCACACAGGTTGTGACCTGTTCAATCATGCACTATCTTCATAAGCGAACGTTTTCAAGAAAAAAAATCAATAAAAATAGACATGTCGAATCATAAAGGGTGCCGGATTAGCCAGCGGCCGGATTACCAGGAGTCCACTGTACTACAAAAGATATACAAAATGATATTCTATAGTACATGACATGACGTTTCACTTCTACCACAGTTTACGTTTGCGATAGCACTATATTACTCTCAACGTAAAATAGCAGCCTTTGTAATAGGAGAATTGTGAAGAAATATGATCAGAGTTATTCTACAATGTCACATGGTTAGACCGCGTGCATCTTAATCGATGATTGCGGGTTAAAATCCAAAGCATCACAGAATTTTCATGTGCTTAATTTGTGTTTAATTTTTGTGTGGACGAAACCATCGCAAAACCAGCATGTTTCTAATTTCAATACAATTCTGTCACATGTGTCCATCAACCAGCATCAACAGCATGGGCGGAAAAACTCGAAAACTTCTCGTAAAGGAAAGGAAACCACTGACCTAACTTACTGTATTCCAAAAAACCAATATTTTACATCCATGTTTTTTATCCAAATTATTCTAAAATGACTTCAACATTCTTCAAAAGTGTTCTCCTTACAACTCGAAGCTTACTTGCGAATAAAACCCGTGTAGATAGATGACCACCTACTTATCAAATATTCTCCAGTTTTCTGTCCTGTTCAAGTTTTAAGGATAAGTAAGCCAGTGTTACTACAGTCAATGTAGACAAAATATCTTACTTCTCAAGGTTTACAGAGCTAATGGTTAATATTTCTTACAGTACAGACTACGAGCGTCGATGACCAGATATCTTCTGCATGCCCATTAAACCGTCCACTTACTTAAAAAAAAACATCAACTACTTATTCAAAACATGACAACAACCAATAACAAAATTAAATAAATTTTCTTAATTATTTTCATCCAAACTGTATAGGAATTTGCTTTTAAAAGTAAAATAATATTGTTAAATCGTATAAAATAAAAAAACCGTTTTGACATTTTATCAAAAAGCATTGCCGTAAAGATTTTACGATCGCCCTGAACATTAAAAGTAACAACTTTATCCACAAACCTTATCTAAAATCAATTTTTACTTATTGACTGGTCCCACTTCAATATCTACTTATAAATGAAACCAGTTATATGCGTATCACATTATATTAGGGTTCCGTAACACATCGCCTTGACATTTTTATAAGAACTAAGAAAAATATTTAGTAAAGTAAAGTAAAAGTAACAGCCAGTAAATTCCCACTGCTGGGATAAGGCCTCCTCTTCATTTAGGAGAGGATTTGAAACATATTCCACTATGCTGTTCCAATGCAAGTTGGTGGAATACACTTGTGGCAGAATTTCGATGGAATTAGTCACATGCAGGTTTCCTCACGATGTTTTCCTACACCGCCGGGCACGAGATGAATTATAATCACAAAATAAGCACATGTGTATATAGTGGTGCTTGCCTGGATTGGAACACGCAATCATCGGTTAAGATGTACGCGTTCTAACTACTGGGCCATCTCAGCTCTAAGAAAAATATTTGTAAAAATATAATGAACCATCCATCAATTAAGGTAAATAAAAGTAAGTACTACGCTATAATCAGGTACATTGACTTTTTCGTAGAGGTATACTATACGGTCTATATGTTTGAATTTTAAATAATGAACGTAGCATAAATACATTTCAACCAACAATTATTGTAGACTACTTGTATTACTAAAGCCGTTCATTTAGAAATAATAGTATATTTAAATGAATATAATAATAGATAGTATATAGGGTGATTGTAATTTCTTATCATGCTTTAGCCACACATGCTAAGACAATACAAATAATAACAGCCAGAGTGAAAAAGATTTACGCTCCTTTCGCTATTTATTAAAAAATTATAGAACTGTATAGGGAAGAAATGGACAGACTGAAAGAAAAAGGTAGGAAGAGATAGTTTGGAGAGGGCATCATGCTTTAACTTTACGTGATGATTTTTAGCAGTTCACTCTACTGGAACGGTGTAAAAAGACTAGATTCCAACAACAGCTTCGCGCATATATGACCTTTTAACTTGTATACAAAATTACAGGAGGATTGATTTAAAACGTAAGACTTGACAACGTAATGAGTAAATAAACAATATGTTTGTTCGTCATCTTATTTACATAGTATAAAACAAAATCACTTACCGCTGTTTGTTCCTACGAAGGCTTAGATCCTTAAAATTTTGCAACTGATTTTGATGCGGTATTTTTAATAGATAGAGTGATTCAAGGGGAAGGTTTTTGTATACAATACATGTATAATATAGTAAAAATTAACTGATAATTTTGGAAGTTTTAGAAGTAATGTCAAAAATAAACAAAACATTTGCAATTACATTGCAAGCACTGGCTGTACCTGATCTATTACTAATATATTGCACCCGTGCGCAATCTTGGCGAATCGCTAGTTTATAATAATCAAAACGGCTTCGAGAAGCTTTTACAAGCACTTTTGAAACGTCATTTTACAATTAAGTGAAGCTACCACCGGTTCGGAAAGTAGATTCTACCGAGAAGAACCCGCAAGAAACTCAGTAGTTACTCTTAATAGTCAAGTACTCTCTAGTTTCCCGTGATACACTACGGAATCCTAATAAAAAACAGAATGACCAAAGTATTGTAATCAACACACTTTATACGAATTTTCGCACGCTGCATTCACGAGATATCAAACTACATTTATTAGTAGCTACAAATATACCCAGCGGAGGTGTCACATTATCTTCACGTTTTACGATATTCAAGATAGTCACCGTATATTAATGTTTGTTAAGTACACACGTGTCTCTGTAGTAGTATTTCACTTACTGTTTATTAACAGTCCCTTCAACTTTCAAAGCATTTACGCATTGTACAACATAAACAACAATATATTTAACGCCATATTCAGATAAAATTTAATGCAAACACGTAAAAAAGATACGTTGTTTAATTAAAACAATATACGTTTTTACAGCTTTTTAATCTAGTTACTTTATCTTGTATATTTAAATCTATCTAATGAATATGACTTCGTCTGGGTGTCATATGTATTTAACTGATATACTGAGGTCACAAAAATAAATTCATTCAAAATTAATTACAATTGCAGTAGCTATCTTAAAATGTCTTGATAATAATGAAGATATTCACACTCTGTTGTATGTAAGGAGAGTCGAGATGGCCCAGTGGTTAGAGCGCGTGCATCTTAACCGATGATTGTGGGTTCAAATCCAGGCAAGCCCACTATGTATATGTGCTTAATTTGTGTTTATAATTCATCTCGTGCTCGGCGATGAAGGAAAACATCGTGAGGAAACCTGCATGTGTCTAATTTCATCGAAATTCTGCCACAGGTCCATTCCACCAACCCGCATTGGAACTTAATGGAAGAGGAGGCCTTATCTCAGCAGTGAGAAATTTACAGGTTGTTACTTTACTTTACTACTTACTTTAAATATAACAGGTCAGCGGATGTTATTTAAATCTATATTATTATTAATATTATAAATGTGAAAGTGACTCTGTCTGTCTGTCTCTTTCACGGCGAAACCAATCAACCGAATTCGATGAAATTTGGTGTGAAGCAAGCTCGAACTATAAGGAAGGTCATAGGCTACGTTTTTTGTCTAACACATGACAACCCATGAAACGCAAGCGAAGCTGCGGGCGATAACTATTAAAAAATACTTGTTTAGTGTCTATAGTTTATAAATATTCTTACCTTTGCAGAAACCAGCTCTCTCAAGACCTAACAGTCTACGTATCGCTGATTTTTATTTCTCCCAGTTCCGTTAATGGAACTATTTTTTTTATGGAATAGTTTGGCGGACGAGCATATGGGCCACCTGATGGTAAGTGGTCACCATTGCCCACAGACAATGACGCTGTAAGAAATACTAACTATTCCTTACATCGTTAATACGCCACCGACCTTGGGAACTACGATGCTATGTCCCCTGTGCCTGTAGCTACACTTGTTCACTCACCCTTCAAACCGAATACATTACTGCGTACTGTTGTTCAGCGGTATATCTGATGAATGAGTGGTACCTACCCGGGTAGGTTTGCACAAAACCCTACAACCAAGTCCAACTATATCGCTTTCATCATCATCATCATCAGCCCGTTTTTGTCCACTGCTGGATATAGGCCTCTCCAAGTTTACGCCACTGTGGTCTTTCACCGGCTACTCGCATCCAGCTCCTGCCTGCCGCCTTGCGTATGTCGTCACCCACCGTGTCTGAGGACGTCCTACACTACGTTTGCCGAGACGCGGTCTCCACTCTACAACACGTAGTCGCTTCTACGACAAATATGTCGCTATACACCGTATTATATCAATAAAATCTTATGATCGTTATTGTTTTCATACGAGATAATGATCAATCACAAAACATTGTATTAAGAATGTCATCACGTTTGTAAAATATTAATAGAATAACTACTTTGTTCACACGCGGTACAAAAAAGTATCATAAAAGGAGACACGTGCGTTCTAGTTTTAATACGAGGTATACAGGATCGCCGGTCATTAAAACTGAATCTCTTTAATGATCCCGGTTTATTGATACTACTTTTACGTTTAAAATCAATGTCGTATTAAACGGCTTTTGTTCTCTTTGATCATATTAAAAAAATAAATACTAACTAATATATAAAGTTACTCAAAAATAGACCCTATTATACAATGTCATATGATTTAAAATTTATATTAATAATTTCTCAGATGCGACTCTATGAGCAAAAACTAACATCGTCAATTAGTCTTATTATAGTCTTCTTGAATTTCATTTATTAATTAGTGGTTTCGAAGAGAACATATTTCTACTTACTTTGTAAATAATTTATTTAAATAAATACATTGCAACAAATATACGCTGTAAAGTAATTTGATTCTGAAACGCAAAAACCAGTATAACAAACGAACAGTAGTATGCAAGAACCAGATATCCGCCCGCTTCACACGGGGTTATTAAGGATCTATATGTATACATCTAATAGATAAAAAAGGGTTTTACTGAATAGGAAAGTTGAAAGATCAAAATCAAAATATTGTTTATTAAAGGATACTCATAAAAGTACTTTTACAACCTCATATTACACCGTTGATTTAATTTAAATCTAACCCCACAATATCTAGCTTTTATAATATACACATATTAAACATCTGAGACAAGAAACTCAGTAGTTACTCCTTTTCAACATTTAAAAAATAAAGAACAAATTATTATATATTTATATAAAGACAAATTAAGCACATGAATCAGCGGTGCTTGCCTGGGTTTCAACCCGCAATCATCGGTTAAGATGCACGCGTTCTAACCACTGGGCCATCTCGACCCTTTCGTCTGTTTGAACACTCCAATATATACAGTGATTTATAATTAATGTTTAGGTGTGGAATTAATATTGGTTCGGTGTAAATATGATTATTTATGGATATAAAGGAAAAAACATGCCGACTTTACTGGTATGCGCCGCGTAACCCAATAAGTTATGTATCTATGTATAATTTTATATGTACTTTGAAATAAACCTTTTTGATAGATAATCTAGCTAGTGTTGTTATATTTTATAACATACCAATATTCTATTAATGCTCTGTCTCTAAGAAATCTGTAGTTTATAGTTAAAAAAAAAACGTAAGCATTTTATTGAAGATTAAAAAAAAACATTCTTTCTTTTCTTACTTAGTATGTTGACTATGTCTAAGTAATGTTTATTGTTATATTTTTTATTTTCGTCTTTTTAAAAGTCCTACTAACATTCGCATATAACTCATATTTAAACGAATATCATAATTTTTTGTAATGAAAAAAGAATCATCCAGATGACGTTATCATGCATAAAAATAACATATAAATGTTACTACAGATTATATATTACTCATAAATTAAATTAATATTCAAATCCGTCGAAATTAAATACGTTTCGTAATAAATAATAATAAAGATATATATTCAATTTCCTAGTTTGCAAAAATAAGATTAAATAAAAAATTCGAACCGTAGTTTCTTGAAAGATAACCTACTAATCCGTGGCTTCGTCCAACAGTGTGACGTTAACATGGGTTCATTAGCGCTATCACCGAGGGGCCCAACTGATATTGTATGCGAGCTTTATCTCTTGAAGCTTTTAGCTCGAAGATTTCTGTTCAGATGTGTAAATTTCAACCTGACAGCTAGTATCGTCGGACTAAAATAGAACGTTTATCACTGCGAGCTACTTAAACGTTTTTGTACCTTTAGACAATTTAAGTTTTACTCTAAAATTTGCTTTAAGCTTACAGCGTATCAGCGATCAGCGAGAATATCGTATAAACGATCTTAATGTTATAGATTCTAAATATCATTGGAGGAGAAAATTAAATCTTTCATTGCATAATCTATTTGCCATAATGAGTCATGTAAACTATACATATATATTTTTTAATGTATTTTTAAAATAGTTAATTTATATATAAATTTCTCAAAGAAATAAATTGCGTGTAAAAAAAGATGTTCATAGGTATTCAACCCGTATTGACCCGTATAGACTGGAAAAATGGACGAAATATTCTAATTGACCGGAGGAGAGCGTCAGATGGGCCATTTACTTTTACAAGCACTTATTTACTTTATAAAAAACAACATTTTACGTGTAATTTATTAAACTGTTTCACGTATTAAAAGCGAAAAACAGTAATGGAGGTTCAATTATGTTAAGCCGTTACGTAATTAAATTTACAATTAAACACATTCAAGTACATATTTTGTAATTAAGAACGGGTTTAACAGGTTTATTTGTCAAATTTAATTTGTAATTTGCAAATCATACAGCTATATTTATTCCATACTGGCGTATATTATAAATAATAATAATAACAGAAATTAACAAATAGATTTTAGTGGTAAAATCAACTACAATATACTGTAATAAAAGTTGAAGTGCATAAATAAGACATTTTATTTTAATAATCTCTCATTCAATTGCTTAAAAATCTTCCAACTATTAAAAATAATAAAAATTAATTCATAAAAAAATATTTGTTAAAAGTAATTAATGAACATTAAAATTAAGAAAAAAAAACAAGAAAAAAAAATATTTATACAATTAATACAATTGAAATAAATTTTTTTAGAAAAATGTTGCTACACTAATATTAAAAAACATAATTAAACAATTAAATGATATAGTATGGCAACATTTGCTATAAAACTTATTAAGTTACGTAGGCTATGGTTGAGTAAGATTGCATTTATTTCGCTCTTAATAGTTGAGTTGACAGTTAATTGTTTCGCCTTGATTTATGTAAAGTAATTGAAATTGCAGATAACGAATTGTGTTCAGAGTTTGTCCAGACCTTTAGTGATCAACATTAATCACTATAAGGTGCTAGACATTTAACAGTACAATAGTATACACGTTTAATAAATATATTTCTTAAGTTAATTTATTGCTAAATGCAAATATTTTTATATACAACTAGCTGAAATTGCGACTTTACCTGCGTGAAGTTTATAAAACTTTACTTATACAAATCCTTCTCACCGAGGGGTGAATTGAAAGGTGCCTTTGTACAGAACTTAAACTATCTTCTACACTTAACCTCATCTAAATCTGTTAAGCGGTTTAAACGTTAAGGTTTAACGCATATTTACTTTCGCAGTTAAAACAGTAAGAATATTGTAGGGACAATTATTTGTAAAATTTCATTGAAAATTATGAGGGATGATTTCTTTTAAAGCAATTCTTGTTATACATATAAGAATAGATAGATTTTATGGATACAAAAAATGTAACGTAACATACAAATACTAAAATGTCTCATAAACAGACAATTAAGAATATTTGTTGAGCCGACATACCATTGCAATATAATTACAATTAGTTTGAATTTATGCAACTTTTTATTCTAGACTACAAAAAGAAATAATTTTCCATGCAAGAAGTCTCTATCTAAAAGTTTTTAAAACATGCATTGATGAAATTAGTTACGTGTTTAAAAAAATCTGTATTTAAAATAATAAATGTCCACAGACGTTTTATACGTGTCCGTCCGTTTATCGGATCATTCTATTAATTTGATCGAGTTCTGCATTTCGATACGGCTGCATATTTATATTTTAAGATTGTTCGATAATAATTAAATTCACTTTGAAGCGACATGAGCACATTGCACGCTGTCTCTGCACCCTGCATCGCGAATGAAACCGCGATGCGGCGCGTAAAACTGTCATGATAAGAATCGATTTAGTAGATAGCAATCGACTGGATCGACTCGTCCGTAAGACAGTTGCCCGACATTCCGAACTGAGCTGTATCTATTAGTGGGAACCCTTAATGAAAGGCACGTAAAATCGATATTCGTTTGATTAATTCGATGTTTAATATTCACGTTACATTAATGAACATTGATGTTTTATGGCGTAAATAACATGTAAATACTTTTGTTTTTTGTCACGGTTGTTTTATACCTTTAATTTTTATTTTATAAAGTTTTAGATAAACACTTAAAATTTTAAAATAATTTATCATTGTATCGCATCAAATATTTTAATACTATATTGAATGAAGATGCTTTTTATTATCATTTTTCAATCCAATCATTTCTTAAAACATTTAAAACTTTGATTATTTACTTAACAATAAAAAAGTTAATAAGTACAGAATAAGTACACACACTAAGAATACGCTTAAAACTAGTTATTCTCATAATGATCATGCTATTTTAAGATCTCTCCTCAAAATCTATAACTATTAATCTTTCTTATTTAACTAGTTCACTTATGTAGGTATTAGGGTGCACTACGTATATTGTTATGAGACAAGGTAACTTGAATCTGCTTTTCTGTAATTTGCATAAACATAAAGCCTTCTTAGTGACACGTCCACGTAATTGTTAAAATAAACTTTAAAACTGTAAAGTGTAATTTAAAGCCGACGAACAATAACGTTAAAATAAAGGGTCACTTTTAATATTTACATACATACATATAAGCAACAATCGTCGCGGGAGCCGGTCGTTCACACGGGCCCTGTCCAATTTATGGACTTTTTTCCCAGGTGTAATGTTACGACTATAAAATTCAGTTTTTGTAAACGGGGCTCATGCTCGCTAGATCTCCCGTCGCGAGATACGTTGATTTACGTTTAACGCGCGTGACCTCGTCGGAGCCGATCATAGAGTCGATAGACGATTCGAACTCAGGCCCCGGAGATATCGGCACATCGCCACTCGTGCCGATGTATCTCGAGAAATATTTCGCGGTGTACAGCCTCCCTGCCGGCCATTCGGACCGAGATTGCTAGATTTCTTTGTGTTTCACACGATTCAGTTGCTGTAATAGAAACTACCATCCAAATATCATAAATTTTAACTTTGGCGATATTTGCCCACTGATTCCATCTATTTGAACGCTAATGGGTAAGTTATTCTACATAAAATATTGTTTCTGATAATACGAATACTTAGAGAGAGTTAGTTAATGTGAACGAGAACCCATATCTATTTGATAATATTTCATTGTAAATACATTTTCATTTAAATTGTTATCGTACTAGAATACTAAAGAAAAAGACGAGTAAGTAGGTGTCAAAAAGTAACATTTGGAATTGCTGTGTTTCGAATAGATAGAATGGCCGTATCAAGATGGTATGCATATTGTTTCAAAGATTAATAATTATGTAACTGAGATTAATTCAGTAGATCAATCTCAAAATCATTTTTTTAATTCGGTAGAGTCTGAACGATCTGAAAACGCTAACTTACTTAATAACTCATTAACTGGGTTATATCAAACGATATATATTAATATGATATATGACGATATACGTAACACTTGTAACCTTGTTTATTTATATTTATTATATTTCTATATATAAAGTTTTCGTTTAACCTTGAGATTTGACCATAAATATAATCGTTTTTATAGACGTTATAAATTTAGCGCTATAAGATAATGCTATTTTATTTGTTTAAATACTTGTTCTATTTCAAAAGAAACCGTTTCGTACATATTCATATACTTTTATGTACATATACACCTGCCAAGCAATCAAAATATAGATATGATTTGATTGTAGTCAACCCGAATAAACCAATATCAATAGGTTAATGACCTCCGTACCTTTTTGTACTATGTTATACATAATTAAATCACTTAACAAAATAACTATGACCACAATACAACTACACAATAAATGTTTACATCCTAATGCTCAATGGTTAACAAGCGGTGTTAAGATAAGAAAATCAAAGGTTCAATCCTTTATGTAATAATTCCTTTGCCAAGCTCAGATTATCTTAGCTAGTATTTTTTTGATAAAGTGAGAGACAAAATAACAGCCATCCTAACAAGCTTAGTGAAACTAATTGGGTAACAAGATACACGCTCAGTGCAGTACGAATAGTAGAATGTATTTGGATTAGCATAAGCCGTAACAATGAATTATTGTATGGAAATCTAGAACATTTACTCCATTTTAAAATGTAGAACTATATCGTGTACGTGAAAGTAGATGTTCGAATATCAGTATGACAATAACTAAGACATTGTTTGGGAGATAGCTTATATAAAGTGGTACTTACACTCTCGTTTGCTCATTTAATTGCGAAGATTTCTGTGCTATCCACTTTGATATAACTAACCAGTAGATATAGAGTGATATAGATTGATTTGCATCAGCGAATACACTTATATCGTTCAACCAATCGCTATGCTAGTACATACAAACATAGGACAACGTCTGCAAAGTTTAATCGATATAGCTTTATAAAATATTATCTAACTTAAACAAAATACCTCAATATTAAGTAGGTATATTTAAATTTAAAAAAATGGGTCCATTGTCTCAATAAATGGCTTTAGTAACAAACGCTGCGTAATAACTAGTTATATACAGATTTTTATTTATTTCATAAGTAACTTGACAGCTGATAACGTTTTTTTACTAGCGGACAGATTTTTGTTACGCGTCTGCATGTAAATATTTTATGATATTTTCCAATTTGTGGGTTTTACAATAGAATCCCACAAAACGTCCAAAATGCTTATTTACATCGCTATATTAAAATAAAACTTGTAGTTTGAATAATAACAACCATAAAAAACAAAATGTCGGCTTTTCTCTACTATAATATGCATACATGCAAACCGCATTAAAATCCGTTGCGCAGTTTAAAAGATCTAAGCATTCAAGACGGCGAAAAGCAACTTTGTTTCAGACTATGTAAAGATGAGATCATAGATTATGCACCCTTTGGGAATGTATGTAATTCTTGTATGTGTTTATATGATTGGTTTTTGCCTACAGCTTTGCTCGTGTTTTAGGGTTCTTTTTTCATGTTTTAGGCAAGAAAAGCCTATCTCCTTGCTTGTAGTTCAAATTCAGCTTCATAGCAATTTCATCAAAATCGGTTCAGCGGTTTGGTAGTGAAATAGCGACAGACAGATAGAGTTACTTTTAACATTTGTAATAGTATGTATTATAGTTTGTCAGTCAAGTCATTGCAAAATATGACGAAATGATTGTTTTCAGTAAGAAAGTGTGATTATAAACATACGACTTAAAGAGTAATAATAATAAGCGTTCTAATTTTAAAATAATTAGAATAAAATATTCGAAAAGACACATGTATATATGTTTATATATACAAGTTAGGCTCATCTGCAGTTGTCAGTTTCTACTTAGTTAGCGTGATGCGATAACGAAATGCAAATTTCCTTAATGTCTTCAGGATCGGTATCAAAGTTGCTCAGGATGCGCACGAAGCCGACAAGATAACGCATATAATTTCGTGCTAAGTGATTTCTTAAATTAACTTAAATATTTATACTGAATAACATTGTAACAACTCCAAAAATTATGCAATCGAATGTTTATTTATTAAAAGAATCTGTCAAAATGTTTAAAAAAAGAAAACAATTGTGACGTCACACAATCATGATATTTATTAAGTAATTAGTTAAGTATAAGTGTATATTAAAGTAAAAGTAACTCTGCTTGGCTTAGGTTCCTCTCCTTTTAAGGAGAATGTTAAGAAGATGTATAACTTAATCAAGCAATATAATTTCGTGAACATTTATTTAATGTTCGAGAAATAATTAAAATTAAACCACAGAGCAAAGAAACATAATAAGTATGTTAAAATAAACTAAGCTAAAATTAAAATCAATAGATCGATATAGCGGATATATAAAATGAAATTTTTAGATAGAATCTCAAAATATCTGAGTATATATTTTCATCCAAGCAATCTCAATAAAATAGCTACAATAACGTTGGACGTCTTCCGGCATTCGAACGGATTAAACTTACCACTGGTTGCACAACCCGCCACCCAACTAGTTGCTACCCAACGTCCTAGCAAGGGACAATTGAGCGATTTGTCAAGTACTGCATCGGGTAACCGGTCGAAGCAGTCAATACGAAAATCGATGAGACAAAACTCCCGCACTCATTCATTTCTCTTCGCGCTACATGAGTTCGCATACATGTCGAATTGAACGGGTAATGGATATATTGCAGTTGATAGCAGTCGAAGATCTACACGTGGGTCGAAGCCCGCAAGAATAGCGAGCCTTACGCAAGATATATCTACATGGGACAATGGACGAGGAATGCTCGGAAAACAAGCTTTTTGGGGATTTATTGGATAGATTTTATGTGGGATGGATTTGCTTTTCTTGAATCTACCGCCTACTATATGACCTAGTGGTAACATTTGCCACGAAGCTGGAAATATTCCTTGCATTTTGTATCCTTGTATTATAAATGTGAAATTTTGTATCTTTGATACTATATATCTATTACGTAAAAACGGCTCCACGGATTTGGATAAGTTTTGAATAGATTTACCTTATCTTACTAAACCTGTCAATACACATAGGCCATATTTACCTAAGAATCTAACACGGGCGAAGCCTGGAGCCAAAGCTAGTATACTATAAATATACTTCAAAGACATCATAAACATATCTTTCATTTCATTTCTTATATAGGCTTATAATAAGGGCGATTGTAATTAAAATAACATTGCCTATTATAAATTAAAGTAATTATAAATAATTAATTATTTTCTCATCGAAGCACTTCAACGATCACATTTCGTGGCATCTAAGTTAAAGGACGTAACAAGACTTCTCTGTCGACTAATTAAAATTAATATGTTCAACCATTCTTCGTTAGGTGCACGGCATCAATTCTCTGTGACCCGCCTCGACCCCAATGAACTAGTGCTTGCCACCCGACACTGCTTGTTACTAGGTCGACACCGATGGCTGCTTCGCATTGTTGGCTATTTGTACCGTTCAAAGCATTAGCTAAGTCGTTTATAATATGATATTCAAGCTGCTTTCATTTTATTAAGATATCAATGTCACATGTGAAGCGAAGTGATGTATATATCATATCATACAGCGTGATATTTCAACATGAAATATCGCTGTTGAGCTCTGAGAGCAAAATGTTTTCTTTGTCTTATTTAGTTTCCACAGAGACTCAGAACATATTACTAAACAAATATAATACTGTTCCTAATAAATTTAACAATCTTTCCATTATTTATTATATGCAATTATTTAATTGAATAGTAAAGTTTTATATTCGATACAGTAAAGTTTTATATTCGATACATTGTATCGAGCGTTGTAATATGATTTAAAAAATAAACCAAGCAAGCTACCAATCTTGAATTCCACACCGTCCCAAATTATTTAATACGCATGTACACTAAACACGCCATCTCAATTAAGCAGTAAAACATTACTCTAAAACCACAATGACACATAAACGTTATCACAATAGCGGTATTTTCAACCGAATTAATATAAGAATAAACTCACGCAATCCTCCGTGGAGCATCTCGTTAAGTAATAAAAGTACTCGGGTGCTAATGAATTCGATAGGTCTGAACTAAGGCTTAATGGTTTATAACCCTATGGCTCGTGTGCTCGAAGCCTGGCTAACGGTGGATTCGCCCACTCTAGGTGTCGCCCGACTGCGCCGCAATCCGTCCCTATGTACCGACGATTTACGAGACATCGCCTACTTTATTGGGTAAAGCGATTCACATAAATCCACTAAGAACATCACTGGGTATATTTTTAACAGGGTAGTTTATTTTCGTTATATTCAAATTGATCTAACACACATTATTACTTATCTGTGATTCATTTAAAAACGGCTCGGTTTGCAACTGATTATCAACGTAATTAAGAAAATAATACCAATTCATAAAAATCAGGATGAATTTTACGTACGAACTGACGTAAAACTTTAGTATTATTTAATGTTTATGTTAAGATACTCGTATGTTCTATACATTGTGAATATTCACATTAAACAGTTCTATTCTCATAACGGTTTTTTATAGCAGAGCTTGTTATCACAACAAATTAATCAAATTTAATAGCTGTTAATTTTTTCGTCTTTGAATTTCCGATAAGGAGTCAACTCTACCGTCGGCCTGAGCAAATTTTGGGCCTAATAACGGAACAAAAGATAAACCGGACGCAAATATAATTTGTATTTAAATAACTCGAGTCAAGAAAGACAGGTATTTATTTAGGACGAAGTAATCCCGAATGCAAAAACTACAATCCAAAAGGGTGTCACTCTTGCATCGATCTTATAAATATATTTCTTTAATTTATCTGATTTGATAAGATCAACGAGGCTGGCCACAGATAAGATCTTACTAGAGAAAAGTATTTCACACTCTACAATCTATGTATTCGAAAAAGATCTAAACGAATTTATTCCTTTTTTAAATATATCAAATACTGGCTGGCTATTTACAAATTGGACCGGTAACTCGATAAGTGTAAAGTCATCTAAATTATACGTCAAATACCATGTGGTACAAAATTTTATGTCCCGGTGACTGATTGAGGAAAACGTCCGAAGAGGCTCATGCAATTATTATATTAGTAAATATTAAGAACAAAACTTGTTAAACGAAACACACGAGTACAGTTATTTGCTAACCTACAATCTGAAAGATTGACTGACAGAACAGGCACGCAGGCCGGCATCACACGCACGCGGGCTAGGCCAAGACACATCCGTTAGGCATTGAGCCCTGCGGATGCTAGGAATCTGACTAGATATCATCTGCGTTCGGATCACACTAGCTTTTGACCTAGGTCTTATAAGGAATACGTAAAGCATCTCAGTCTAGTCCTCGTTGGAAATTTAGTTGGATATTATTTATTACATGTA
Source organism: Vanessa cardui (assembly GCF_905220365.1). Classification (NCBI taxonomy): domain Eukaryota; kingdom Metazoa; phylum Arthropoda; class Insecta; order Lepidoptera; family Nymphalidae; genus Vanessa; species Vanessa cardui. Next base: position 4,579,249 of record NC_061130.1, on the reverse strand, counting down.
ATGTTACTGAGTGTTTTGTCTAATAGAATACCTAGAGTATATAAAGAGCACGCCACAGGTTCATTGGATATAATCTATGTAGTAATTTCGGTAGTAACTTCAAAATGGCTTAATTTTGGAAACAATGAATTCAATAAAGTATATTTTAATATTTATTTAGTGACAACAACATCAAACAACTGTAATTAATACGGTTTAAAATAGATATACGAATATTATATTTTTCTTATTATCATATTTTTTTATGATTCACAAGACTATTATAGAGCGTCAAGCCTTTGACGGCACAACATAAAAGTCAACTCCATGGCGTGGTATGTTTGTTTCAGAATAATAATTAGCAACACGATACAACAAACATTTCCAAATTTATCACAAAAACTTTTTTTCCTATAAATGTTGTGACAAATATTACGCTAACGATGTTTCCTACATTAAGTCATTTATTATACCATGCGTCATGATTATTATCTCCGCACAGATCTGTCATGTAGAAAAAGTCATGATATCTTAATCTTGATCATATATCATAACTTTCTAATCAGGTCAAGTAACGTTCAAGTCGTAAACTAGTTAAAGAACGGATGTTACTTGTTTAAAGAAGCCAAGAAGTAGTCCTACTGATTTAATTTAAATCTGAGACATAATTTACTGACTGTTTACTTCCGGAAATCACAATTTGCTGGCTAACAAATAATAATAAATATTGCTCCGTGATTTGACACGTGCATCTACGTTTCATAGAAGAACCTTCCACTTAATTATAATGATACAAAGTTAAGTAGTAAAAATGAATAAATCGAGAAAACATATTTAACTTTATTCGATTATAATGACATTGGTATTCGGTACTGTTGTAATTACACAATTAATAAAAATGACATCTTTATAATGTATTTTTATTAATTGAATATAATTTAATATTAATTCTGTACTTGACTGTATAATAAAATTAAATAAACATGTTGTACATTTGTACATGCTTTTATTTTTTTTATAGAACTAGCAGTGTTCGTTGTTTTGTGTAAAATCTTGTAAGCCGAAATAGAACGTATTGCAATGGAGTTGAAACGATTTTAACATAAATTATTTCTGCTTTAATGGCCGATCTTGCTGTTGTAAAAACAGTAAAGTGGCAAATATGACTTTTAGGTTAAGAAGATATAGGAAAGCTTTAATATTGTAATAATTTGACATGCGAAATATACAACTAAAAAAAACTATAAAATAAAAATAAAATACACTTTCATTTCATCGAAAGAAAGTAACTGTGAAATCAGTGTTATTGTTATTGTATCTTAATTACCTTTTCGCTAATTTTCTTAATTATTTAATAGGTATTTTATTTTTATTCAGTTCTTTTCAATTTTAAATTGTTGTACAGCTATTATTGGTTTTTTAAATGACACGAGTAAAAATGATGTATGTTTAGTAACCAAAGACTGTTAGTGTTAATTCATAAAGTCAAAAAAAAAATCCCAGTTTAAAAAATGTTTCATTAAACGGTACACAGAACATCATTATTATCATAACTTCCTAAGTAGTATGAATACGTTTCGAAGGTATTTACCCGTTTCGATATTTAAAAAAAAATCTTAAGTTGCTTCAACAATAATTGATAAAGACACATACTTTATGACAGCGATCTCATCAAATTCCAGCATCTCTAATACGAGATCATAACGTGTATAAATTATAGCGTATCACATATGTTTTCAATTACCGTATAACTTATCTTATCTTAACTAACATTACACAGTTTAACTTTACAAACGAACGTTATGTTCTATTGGTCTTGTATACTGTTTCAAAAGTCAATTAAATACTGATCGATGCTTGTCTCTGGATCTCAAATTATTATTTTAATCGTGTTTTTAACGACGCGACAGGATTTATCGCTACGTTCAACGTTTCTCGTAAGGTCCGCACGCAATGTCGGTGTTAAAACGAAAAAAAAAAGCATCCGTGGTTGGCAAGTGTATGGCAAACTTTTCTCTTAATATGTATTAAATTACAATTCTTACAAGAGAACGATATATAAGACATGATAAATCAGAGGATGATTAATAATTTATTCACATAGTCATTATCATAACATAGTATAAAACAAAGTCGCTTGCCGCTCTGTCCCTAAGTATGCTTACAACAACAACAATAACAGCCTGTAAATTCAAACTGTTGGGCTAAAGGCCTCCTCTCCCTTTGAGGAGAAGGTTTGGAACATATTCCACCATGCTGTTCCAATGCGGGTTGGTGTAATACACATGTGGCAGAATTTCTATGAAATTTGTCACATGCAGGTGTCCTCACGATATTTTCCTTCACCGCTGAGCACGAGATGCTTGTCTGGGTTTGAACCCGCAATAATCAGTTAAGGTGCACGCGTTCAAACCACTGGGCCATCTCGACTCTTAAGCATGCTTAGATCTTTAAAATTACACAACGGATTTTGATGCGGTTTCTTTTAATAGATAGAGCGATTCAAGAGGTAAGTTTACATGTATAATACGTGCACAATATATTAGAGAATGACTAAAAAACCGCATTGCAAAACGTGCACATAGTGTAGATAAAAGTTACGGCTTAAATATGTTGCGTTTTTTGTTACTTAACGTGTATAAAATAGCTTAGAATAAAATAAAGTTCCTTCTTTCATTGGAACCTGTTAGAGAATATATATAAATAAAGTAGTAATGTCCATTGCGTCGCTTCCAGAAGGATCTTTTTTATTATCAATGACGTTTTCAGACCTTATTTAGAAGAGATTACCAAGAATTTCTTTTACATAATGAAAATATATGTTGTTTTACAGGTTTTTTTGTCCACCGCGGGACTCGTTATAAATTACAAATTAATCAGTCACGACAAAAGACATGATCACGGTTGTTGTTTTGACTAAACAATTTATGTAAACTACATCCGGGTATTGTATGAACGAACACGGGCTTGTTCAGATTAGCTTTCATTTTTTAAATAAAATAAATAGGTTCACTAACAAATGACCCACTTGATAGTAAGTAGTCAAAGCCACCTATAGACATTGGTACTGCAAGAAATACTTACCATCCAATCAAGTGGCGCTTGGTATATGTCGTTTGGCGGTAATATATATATGATAATTGGATTGTATATGTATATCCAGACGGGCATAAAAAGCCACCCACTACCATTAAGCTTATTTTATCCGGTTTATTTCGTTTTATCCGTTCATTAACAAACCGACACTTAGGATGGTGTTTGAAGGTGCGGTCACATTTTTGAATATGATATCATGTATATAAAATCAATAGTCATTGTTAACGGCTACTTTATTATGACAAAGTCCTTCTGAGCGATGTAATCATGGCGGGTAAGAACTGAAACATATTAACAGAGAAATGTGTGTTATAACTCGCAAAACACTGAGATTTCATGTGTTTAACTCGTATTAATACGATACATAGATGAAGGTGAACATCATAGATGAAATTCTTCTATATATTCCAAAGAAATTTATTTTTTGTAAATACAGTCAACCTTATTTTCTCCCAGAAAGGAAGAGGTATGTGGTTAATTTGCAACTATACCAGGAGGTCCGATAGTATGGACAAGCTGTTACGTATAGCCTGCAGGCGGCCTAGACTGTTGAAAGTCGGTCTTGTTTCAAATTAGAAAGTTCTATACATATATATATCTATGTATTGTACAATAAAAGCAAAATAAAAATACCTACCTTAAATTATTACCTCAAGTATATCAAATTTTTACCAAGTTCTTGCTAATATAAATTAGCATAAATCTTAATAAAGTTTTTTGTATAAATTATTACATTTATAAACTTATAATTTATCGTGTGGATATTTAAAAATGGCGCTTGAATTTTTGCAATTAGGTGTGTCCAAGTAAACCACAAAAAAAGTATGATTTATATGCATGTATGCAAAAGGATACTAATAGATATAATCTCTGGTAGAATATATTAATATTCCTAAATACCTAAAATATTTAATTAGATCGTATATCCGTCGGTAAGACTAATAAAAACCAAAGACAATGTGGCAACTTTTGAATGCTATTATTTTTATTAATTTAATCTTTATTACGGTTACAGAATGAAATACAAAAAGATTTTACCATAAAGTTCAAAAGACAAAACATTCGGTCCATTCAAATATATAGGCAATAAAAAATGATGCTATATGTGAAATATCACACTAAGAATATGGTAATAAAAAGTGACGATGAATCACAGTTTAACAAACATACAATAAACTTGCTCACAGCAATGGGGACTACCATTACCAATAACAATATCCTGGCCGCCATCTTTGTTCACGATTCTGTCCACCCGCGAATGAAAAAATAAACATAAATATAGTTGAACTTATTAATAATAAGTTTTATAGCATTACTAATAGGAAAATATATAATTTATATTTAAACAGAAAATCATAATTTAAGCAAACATTCTCTCAGGAAACACACGGCTATAGAATGAGCCATTTCAATAACAATTTCCGACAGCCATCTTAACTCTCAATTCAATCTATCGGGAAATAGTAATTTTATTTTGTAATGAAAGTAATATGATTTAGGGTTATTATTATTTATTATTAATAAAAAAAACAGCACATTAAAACAGCGTTTATAATAAACAATTTAATTTCACATCAAGTGTGGAATATTCTCGTAGATATTTTGTATTCGTTTTGAAATATCATTTGCAACAATAACAATAAATTTGACACGCTATGCTGATAAAAGTCAGAAGTATTTATAAATACTCGTGATAAAACCGGACATCTTTCTTCATAAAGTTTTATTGAAAATCTGATATTCACAACATAATGTCAGTGTCCCTACAATTATACGAGAGACATTGAACTAGCCTTGTCGGAAAATATGATTCCTCAGATAACAACATTAAGAGCAAGCATCGCACGACATGTACGTCGGTTAAATATTTAAAAAAATATATTTTATGATTGGCAATATAACCTAGCATAAAAAATCTTACCATCTTTTATTCGCCTTTTTATTATATATTACAGTTTCGGACTTTAGCATCAATTTAAATTAAAAAAAAATCCACATGATTTTTGTCAGTCACATTATTTGAATTTGGAATAGTGTAGTATCGTTATGTTACAATCGAATAATTATTCGAATGACTAATAAGATACATTACAGCTAAAAATCAACAAGCAAATTAAATAGGTAGAGCGTTTGAGATATTATCTTAATCTGGATAAATCTGATTCATTTTGAGTCACGATAACCTAACAATGTCATGTTCCATAGTATTCGTAACTCCACTGTGAAGATATTCTGTGTGCGCGATAACATCAGACTCCCCGTTGCCTTATTGATAAGGTTTCCATACTTCCCGTGTATGCTGGAATGCTTCTGAGCTTATTTAATGTAATTTATATGAAGGTACGGGGATATCTCGAAGGTAAATTTATAACAACGCACGCGTATAACAATCGTGTGTTATATGATAACAAGTACATTGATATTTATTACATAAATATATTTCGATGTATTGGCTCACTTTTTTACCTTTTATCGCCCGTGATTTGATGCTTACGATTATTGCGGACATATACGCGTTTATATTTGAATTCACTGGAAAACAAATGATTTAATCTTTTGTTTCTCATAATTGTACTTCTTTATTGTTAATCATATACGTTTTTAATTGTAAAAGAACATAGTTTTACATGATTATTACAAATTATCTGCCAATCATCTGCTATATGTTACTATCTAATACCTTATAATTAAAATCGAATGCGAATATATCAGTCATACAAGCCGTTTTAAATTAATGTAAATATTTTTTTTGTTGCGATACATTTCAAAAAAAATATTAGTTATAGAAAAAAGAACGAAAAAGATCGATGAATGAAAAGACCGGACGTTAAACTTACAATAATATTTATATACAACAAATACAAAACACACACACACACACACATGTAAGTTTTATTTTGTCCGTTTTGAATAAACAAAGGCACCTTTGAATACGGGTTAAACGATAACAAATATTACCCATCAGAAATCTTATACCGCTATACATCAAATTCTAGAATAGCCACCTCAAATTGAAACGGTTATGATGGGCAGAATAGATTCGTTCGGGGTCGAGGCGACATCACGAGCGAGCTAAGGTTAGTGCTCTTAGCTGATAGTTGTGAATTCACCGGATACAATGGCCAATTTCTTGATGTATTTTACCGTAAAGCTAGCTTTTAATCATAATCCCTTATAGTTTCATAACTGTCATGGAACAATATTGAATTAAACTTGATAACTTCTCAGGATGTATATATTTTTTCATTCAATATTTTTAGGTTATATAATATCTATCGTTATTTTTTTTTTAAATTTTTATATATTATAACACGCAGGCGATCAATATTAAGACTATATCGACATTACTTATTTTATGAAACAGCTTATTAAAAAGTGCTGTATATATTGCGTATTCAATCCCGGGCCAATTTTAAATTATGTTTGCATATTTTGTTTATAGTACATCTCTTACTCCTACGGAAGCAAATATTTTCCTCAAAAAAAAATAGGACTTTGCCCAACAGTGAAACTTTAATAAACTTTGTTACACAGTCCTAGATATTTAATTTATTTAAAAGAGGTTTCATATCATTATGACTCTCGGTGTAAATGAATCCAAAGGCTATGAAAGTAAACTAAGCTTGACCTCCGCCTACTGAAGCCCTCATGTTAATGCTTAACCTTTAATTGTCTTTAAATATAGAACAATATACGCCCGTGTCTCAGTCACAAACAATAAATCTAGCTAAATGCGCTATAACAATAAAATTGTTCTACAAGCGCTTTAGAGAACCTTTGCCCCGCAATGGTGTTGAGATAGACCATTACTTAAGCAACTTTACGGCGACTGGACAGAATTAATGCATATAATGATAATTAACACGCCATAAATACTGGTCTATATATGACTTAACTGCCTTGGAGCTTTAATGGTGAATCAAATTTCAGGTCAGGGCAATTGAAGTTATTTCTATGAAATTCTCCCATTACAAACATTCCAGGTTTACGTCTATATTTACACCCTTGTGTATCTGAGAGCATGTAGTTCTGTGCCTGTGTGCTCAGTAAATATTGTATAGTACGACACAATTTAGATGTAGCATCAGCATATTCAATAAAACCGATTACTACCAATTTATACAACCAATAGAAATAGCTCCGTATCACGCCGTTCTACTCTATTCGCCGCTAAAGATTCTCGCGTCAGTCCAACCCGAGAAAGCAAGAGCATGTAAATCGACGTGTCAAATTGACGAATATATTAGGTCATATGATGTAACAAGTTATTACGTTTGCGTAGATATCATATTCAAATTAGAAATAAATACTGATAATTTGGGATAGCGTACTAAATTCGGATGTGATCGGTTTTACGAATTTTGCCGATGCGACATCTAGGTGTCGTACTATTGAGGTCTGCGCACACATTAGTCCTATATTATCTGTGCAATAGATAGTTGTTAATAGGACCGTGACCGAATTGTGTCTAGACACACATCTAGAATTACATCTAATATAACATTTGGTATTTAGCAGAGTTCTTTGGTTAAATATTCAACAACAACAGCAGCCTGTAAATTTCTCAGGCCTCCTCTCCCTTGGATGAGAAGATTTTGGAACATATTCCACAACGCTGTTCAAATGCAAATTGGTGTTATACACATGTGGCAGAATTTCATTGAAATTGTACACATGCAGGTTTCCTCACGATGTTTTCCTTCACCGCCGGCTAAATCTTCATTTTTATTTAAAATGAACCCCTAGTTATACTTCTCCTGTGTTATACGATACCTAATAAATCTTTTAAATATTTGCAGTAAATAAAATTACCTATCAAATATTTCATACGTGCTAAATTAAGTGATACGACGATACCACATACCAAATTACCCTTTTTAAATTTAATAGTATTTTAAATTTTTTAATGTGATAACTTAAAATGCTAAAATTAAAATAAATTTTGAATAAACATGTAATAAAAAAGGTTCTAAACGTCTCATGAATGAAATATAATTATAAATTTAACAGATTAAGATATAAACGTTTTAAAAAAATAAACTCAAATATTTAATTACTCGAAAGAAAATTTTGGACATTTTTATTCAGAAGAAATTTACGTAAGATTTTGAGGTTCGATGGATGGAACTTAATTTTTTAGGGTAGATTTTCATACAGATGGAACGAAGAAACGACATTCGTCGTATGAAATTCTGCCATTTATATTTTTTTTATTATATATTACCGTCTCTTTTAAGTCGATAGAAAGTCCTTGTCTAGAAGTGATACATTATAAACATATAATAATTTAAATTTTAATTAAATTTGTCGATATATGTTTAAATTAGAATACATATTTATAGTACGCCCTTCGTGTGATCCTTGTTAAATAAAATTGTATAGAGCTACGCAACAATTCGACACAGAGCCGTCTGGCTCTGAGATCACAAAGCTTTCTCATTAAACCGTCAACGTTCCAAACCGTGACACTAAAAGTCATTCCGATGAAAAAAAATCCGAGCCCGTTTTGTTACATTTCTTTACGCTCGGAAAAAGAGCACAAAAGATTTTTCTTTGGTGAAGCGTGACTGGGGTAATTAAGTGGCGAGTAAGCGGTCATATTGACGGAGTTTTCTAACGCGAACTAAATCTCTTAGATTAACCATTGATTTTTTACAAACATTTATCAAATATATCTCTATAATATATGTATATATATACCTAATTGGCTAAATGCGAACATCGGGTATCGATCGGTCTTTACATACCAACAAAGCTCTGGTCATCTGACATAAAAACGCCATCCTAATAAGTTGCTTCCAATTTAAAGTCAAAATTATTTTTAAGACCGCTGTCTCTCAGACGAGGGGACCCGTCGGGGGCCAGATTATAAATCATAAATGCCACGTTAGCCTCGCCAGACGGCCGGCTCGTATCGAAATTATCGCCTGCAAGCCTCGCGTAAAATATACAAAACAGTTTCAGGTTACCGCATCAAATATTTCTTTAAGACGTTTAAAATAAACCACGCTGACTCATTAGCTCATACCAGTTTCTTGCTAGAATAACAGAGAATGCGTAAACCCTTATTCAATCTCATGGTTTAGTTAGACTTCATTTGTATTTAACTGCTGTTATTAATTAAAATTATAAAGCAGTTTTCTTTACAGATTAAAAACAATATCTGAAAAAAAAAATCGTTGTCTATTTTTTACATTTAAATAAAACATTTGTATTTCTATTTTTCTTTAATAAAAATACTATATAAGTATTTATTACCGTCGAGATTTGTCTGAAGGTAACAAAATATATATAGAAAAGTTTATGAACAGTCTTATTTAGATAAATCACAATTTGTCAAAGTAAGCGAGTAAAATATAAATCCCTACTTTATATCGGAGCAAAAAATGCACCTCGAACGCATCCGCTGGTGAACTTGCTCATTTTACCCCGAATTGAATTTACGTTTCGACAAGAAAATTCTATTAAAATATCGTATAAATATCGTTTCCACTGCACGTGGACGTTATTTCTACACAAATAATTATACACGTATTACTTATGAAATACTAAGAGTTATTAATAATGTTTACATTATATTTAACCTTTGCAACATTTAGTTAAGCAAACCGAGAGCAAAAACAGATCATTACCTATTTATGAACACAAAAACCACTTATTAATATAAGTATAATTTACGTACTACCTAAAAACACAGATTCAGGAGACGCGTGTTTTCATATATTAGCTAATCGAGTATAGTACGACACAACTTAGATGTAGCATCGACAAATTAAATATAACCGATTACTGTCGATTTATACAACCAATAGAAATAGCTCCCTATCGCTCCATTCGACGCTATTCGTCGCTATAGATTCTCGCATCAGTTCAACCCGATAAAGCAACTGCATGTAAATCGACGTGTCAAATTGACGAATAAATTTATAGGTCATATGATGTTACAAGTTATTACGTTTGTGTAAAGATCATATTCACATAAGAAACAAACATTGATAATTTGGTATAGAATATTTAATTCGGATATGATCGGTTTTACGAATTTTGCCGATGCTACATCTAACTTGTGTCGTAATATAAATATAACATAGTACTCAATGTTATTTCATAATATCAATAAAAAATCATCATTACAAACAAGCCGTTGTATATGGAATGTAATAAAAAATGAAACGCCGTTTTAGTTAAATAAAGACTTCAATTTTATTTTTTGTCTTCAATAAATAATGTCAAACATATGAAATGATCGTGAGCTTTGGAACCGTGTCCTGTGTGGGCTAGAATAGGGGGTATATAAATAACAGCTTTCATTGTTCCGAACGGTTTATGATAAATGTATTGAGTTTTTAATTCAAGTTCATTTTTGAGAAAAATTGTTTGCGCCAAAACGTTTGATAAACCGAGATGGCCCAGTGGTTAGGACGCGTGTAATTTAACGGATAATCGCGGGTTCAAACCCGGCACACAAAATTCATCTCGTGCTCGACGGTGAAGGAAAACATCGTGAGGAAACCTGCATGTGTAATTTCAAAGAAATTCTGCCAAATGTGTATTCCAATCCGCATTAGAACAGCGTGGTGGAATATGTTCCAAAATTCTCCTCAAAGGGAGGGGAGACCTTAGCCCAGCAGTGGAAAAATTACAGGCTGATGTTGTTTTTTAAATATCAAACATCGAACTGCCTAAACTTAAAAACCTGAATGCTTAACGACTTACAATTATAGACTAAGTAAAGCTATTTAGATAACATAAAAATATTTGTTAAGTTTAAAATAAGGCTATCTGATTCCAAACTTGTTTTAAATTAAAGACTAAGATATGCGGCGATGCAGCGAAAGACGTCTCATAATATAGACTCTGTTAACATAGCCTTGTGTTCCTCTCATTTAAATTAAGCATTTTCGCAATATAATTCATTGATACACAGAGTGTGCAAAAATACTAAATGAAATTAGTCTTAGAAAAAACACTATGAGACATTGAATAATCTTCTGTCACGAAATCATTGCCGTATATCGTTCTGAAATAGTAAAAAGGCTGCGTCAGATGTTTGTGACAGTAATCAAGCTTGCAAAAACCGCCTCGCATGCACCTCCAATTACAAACCATCTACGGAAAGTCTACGTGCCTAACATTACGACAGGATAAAATCTTACTCTCCTATAAAGTTTATTCACCTAAACTAAACGGCAATTATTTACAAAGCTATAACCCGATAGTACTTTTTAAGTAATTATAACATCAGCGCCAGTATGCGTTATTCGATGAATGTGAAATATGTATGAATAATGTGAACGGGACCTCCGTTGTTCGAAATACCTAATAGCTAACGTTGCAATTATATCAAAAACGTCCTCTATCCGTCCGTCTGTCCGTGAACACCACAAGATGGCTGCCGCATGCCATGCCAAGATTGACTAGTAGCCGAGTGTTTCGCCAAGGGCGATCTAGACCCAGTCGCTCTATCTCGAGCCAGCGTGGCTTGCAATGAAGCTTTTGCCCTCAGTAAATTAAAATTCTTTTTGTTTGATAAGTGTTTCACGATTACGACTGCCGGTTTTAAATACGATGGACATTTCATTTAAAGCAACTTTTATTTTACGGAATGTATAAATAAATATCTTGATTCTGAACGTATCGATTCCTTATAAATATTTAAATGACAAGCCTTAATTTATTGAATAATTTAAATTTAGATTATTGTTTCAAGTGGAGACAATACGCATTTATAATGTCGAATTATATTTTAGTTTCAAATTATGCAGAAGATGTAAAATTAAGGCTTAAAATAATCAATATTTAAATAGAATTATCGAAATGTGATTTGAGGAATAAAAAAATAAAAATGATCATATAACCATAGTTATATATATAGTTGTTCTATATATGTATATCATATGATAAATAAACATTAACAAACTCACCGCAAAATATTGAATGAATATAACTGATATCATACCTGAAAAAAGAAAAAAAAACATAAGTTAACTTCATTATAAATGACAAGCAATATTAATTCAAAAAAAAATAAATAAACAAGAGTTCACATATAATCACTATGTTAGTGGGACGCTAAAAACATAATAATAAGGTTCACACATTAAACGGTGCCCGCCTAAACTGCCAAAACCCATCATTACACAGATGTCTGCCGTTAGGCCAAAACCACAGAGATAAGTCACATTTACGCCACATCAAAAAGCAATCAAGCGACAAAAGTAGGGTCGAGTCATCACAAAGTCGAACTCTAAAACGTACTAATCGAAACGAGAAGGGCCAAACAACATTAACATAAATAAAACGACTCTATAAAAAAATACGTGAAACATCAGGAGCGTGGTGAAATTTATGAAGCATATTAAAATATGTTAGTTCCGATAACTTCTATTAATATTTAATTTTAACGTGAAAACGATTTTATATGATCCTAAATCGTTATACTGTTTCACATAAACTTTAACACGTATTCGCAGCATTAAACATCGCCCTGACATTAATTTGGTATCGTACGTTAATATATAACATTCTTAAAATAAATATCTTAAAATGTTCCTTACGTTTTACTGCTCCTAAGATCAATAATATCTATGATTAAGATTCAAGTGCTTAGACCCACTCCCGCGCATCCTTTTCGTTTGCCCCAGACACCCCCCGCTGCCTCGAGAAATATGTTACCTGCCGCCTGATCGAGGAAATAAACACTGAAATATTGACGCGGCTATAAATTTAGAAAATGACCCTCCATACTGATTAAAAAACGAATTTAGGCGCCTGGCTTTAAGTATCTTATATGTATATTATTGTGTAAAGCGTTTTATTTAATTTAACGTAATTGCTGATCTTTTTTAGCGCCATCGAATTAAAATATTGAGACTTATCAATGTTTAGACGAATATACAAACATTTGTGCTGATTTTATAAAGAGGTGAAGTCTTTTCAGTTTTAATTTCGGGGCTAATCTCTGGAATGATCGATTCCAAAGTACAAATCTAAAAAACAACTATTCACTATATACAAATTCATAATATTTTAATAATTCAGGATAATCCTTAGTGTATTTATAATATACTAGTTGTTGTTGCATTTTAGAGGTTCGTAATTAGGTGTTTAGCATAAAGGCTGTTTCCTTAGTAGATTACCAAATTTCATGAATTTCAGATAAATGGCTAGTATAGATATAATATTTCTATATTTGCTCGCATATATAAAACCTTATACATACATATGTTATACATACACGTATGACCCAAAATAACATCTTGCTTATGTAATAAAGACAATGAGTTGAAACTAAATACAACCTTGTGGTTACGACCTATAAAATAATAGATTTTATGTCTGAGATTTTACATCTTAAATACACCAACTCGTATCAATTTAATAATATTACAATGAATCAATTTACAATCTCAATAAATGATATTTTAAAGCAGTATGAACTATCTAATGATAAGCGACTACCATCCATAGACAACAACAACATTAACAGCTTCTACATTTCCCACCGCTGGGCTAAGACTCCTCTTCTTTTGAGGAAAAGGTTTGGAGCATATTCCACCACACTGCTCCAATGTTGATGGACACATTTTATCCTTCACTACCGAGCAAGAAATGTATTATTAACACAAATTAAGCACATGAAAATTCAGTGGTGTTTGCCTGGATTTGAATCCGAAATCATCGGTTAAGATTCACGCGTTCTATCCACTGGGCCATCTTGTGCCCATAAACATTAAAGCTCTAAGAAAAATTGACCATCCTTTGAAACACCAAAGCGCCACCAACCGTCCAAAGCCCACTAATTCTTCAAACCGGAACGCAATAATAATGATGTAATATCGAAATGAGAAAACAATAAAAAAACAATTATCGTCTATTTGAGTAACTTCGCAGTATCCTCGCACGTTTCATCTAAGTAACTGCCCGCACTTAACGTTTTTGTTCCTAAAACTATACCTATTGGTGCATATTATCTAACGTTTGACCGGATAACTTGTTTTGTTCATATTTGTATATAGATACAAACAATATCAATACGAAATCAGTCCCATGTGTAAATATATATACGTTACTCTGAGGTCCCGGGTTCGATTCCCGGCCGAGTCGATGAAGAAAAAGTTCATTGATTGTCTTTGGTTTGGGTGTTTGTGGTACCTTCTTTACTTCTGATTTTCCATAACACAAGTGATTTATCTGCTTACATTGGTATCAGAGATAATGTATGTGATGTTGTTTATTTATTTATATATTTCCTAATGACATTCATATACATCATCTTAATCAAAGCAAGCACTGTTGAGTTTTCGTGCGGCTCAAAGGTAAAGTAAACATTTTGAAGAAACGATTCTGTCAATTGATATTCTGAAAACATGTGATTCGATCATCCTATATTGGATCATATAGTCGCCCCTTTGACCAATTGTGACAGCCAATTCACCCCATTTACGACGATTCTCTTTTCTATGAATATTGTTTAACATATTTTCTACCATCACTATATATTATGATACAAAGTCTCCCGGCCGTTTCTGTATGTCTTTATGTTCGCGATAAACTCCAAAGCTTTTGAACGGATTTTCATGCGGTTTTCACTCACACACAGAAGGACTAATAAGGGGTTAGGTATATAGGTAGAATGATAATTGTTAAATATATCGGATAAAAGCAATAAAAAAGTATATAAATAAAAGGTAAAAATATAAAGAAAAAACTTATGTATACATTATTATAAACTTATGTATACGCGCGAAGCCTGGTCGGGCCGCTAGTTTATAAAAAAATAACATCAATTTATCTCATAAAACTTTTCTCAATAAAAATTCACTGATTAGTAAATGCAAACTAAATTATTACACTTAATCTGCATTTTCGATATTCTATATTAAAACGTTCAAAATTATTTAAATCATAATATATTAATCTATGAGTTATTTACAAGACAATGTACGATGCCCAGTGAAAGCCGGAAGCCTGTACTTGTTACTCTTGGCAGCCTACATTGGATCTACTTCAGCACTAAACAGTTTATAATAACTACATAGGTTTACCGAGCCTTGGACGAAATCTTTACAACACGCATCACTATGTACAAATCGCCTTTTATAATAATCGTTTTATATTTACGCGATTATAAACCTTATTTCCGCTATTCATAATTTAAATTAAAATAAACAAAGATATAACCATTAAATAAATTATTTATTACCAAAGAGTATTTATTGAATAAGCATTTAAACAGGCAATGAGAAATTAATTAACTTTAAGTTACGATACGATGCAATGACATAACGTGGAATGAAATTATAAAATTAAATAATAATACGAACGACACACGAAGGAAAAGCTAGGCCGGCTATAAAACGTTTATTACTTTTCTTCCACTTGACCATGAGGTCATGGACCCCATATATTTCTCTTTGAATTTTTAATTCAGGCTAAATATGTACATCTGATTACCATTATTAAAGTTAATCAATACAAATCAGTGTTTATACTTCACAGTTGTCGAAAATGACAAAATATTCAGGCTTGAGTGACACTCCTTTGGTTTGCTTGGTAATGTGATCACTTGTTGAATTTTAAGACGCGGTTCGATGATGCAATGTACCTTTATGTGATCTCGTTTTGATACAAATATATTATGAACTCAAACGCCTATCAGACTGTTTCCACGTAACGAAGCTATCTCTACATGTTCATTATTTACAAAAGCATTAAGTTATATTTCATAGAATATATTATTCGTCTGCCGATTCTATACAATTTCAGTACAATAAAAGTCACTCATACTTTATTACCTTTCACAACATACATAACTTCTAAACAAAATAAAAGACTATTCAGTCCGTAATAATATTTCTAACGATGCAAAATAATTGGAAATCCGTATACCGTAAACCCTATAAATTATTAGTTGAAGTTATAAGTAATACCCCTGTCATGCTCTGACCTCGGTTCAGCTTAAATTTGTACCACAATATAGCCGTACTAGAAACGCGTACAGGATTCCATTAAATCACATAACTCAAAACATGCTACTGGCGCCGGAGCCTAATTGAAAATAGCAAGTAGCGTCCCTAGGTTTAGCGTATTAATTAAAATTAAAGATTCTCGCCTCCCCCCACTTACGGCCGGTATCCACTTGTCCGCTACCATTTGTACCTGTTCGGATTTACCCACCAATACAAATTAAGCATTCGGCCTATGTTTTAAAGACTAAATTTCAATAACGATCCGTCAATGACGAATTTACTAATTCCAGCTGTAACATATTGACATAAGGTCCATTTTAATTTGTCAAATAATGAGTAACAATATAAAATCAAACAAGGCGCGTAGTTAATAATTTATTGATATAAGACATGCAAAGCCCATAAAGTTTCCAATGGCACACGTCTCGGTCTCTTTAATTTGTAAATCGTTAGTATGAAGCGGACAGTACTGGGACCGTTTAGATAAAGATTTTACTTAAATCCAATGAGTAATTTCGAAATTGTCGCCGTTTCATTTGTCTCTGACTCCGGTTCAGATTTATAGTTGCTAATTTGAATGTGTTCGAATCAAATTACGAAATTATTTTTATTCGATTAAACAAATTATATACATTGCCGCATTTAACAAGATGCAACAGCAAACTGTTTTATTACTTAACGTTCTTTCTTATTGTTAATATTATATAATAATAAACTTAATAAAGCATTGTACGTCAAATGGTGTTAACAATAAATGTTATAGTTTATCGTCTCGCAAACCAATACAAATTAATACGTAAATGTGGTAATAGAGCTTTATAACAATTTAGTAAATAAACAACCAGTCAACCGTAACCAACCGTAACAACGTAAGTGACTCAAACAATAGTCGTAACTATTGAACAAACAAAAGTTAGCGTTCGAGTCACAGGCGTTAGGTCGAAACCGACGGGGCGGTACGACCGGAGAATGTTAGAAAAACTTATAGAAAATGACAAGCGAGTGACAAGGACGGGTAGAAATAAAACGTAGAAAAGAGAAGGACGGATAGAAAACTCGTTCGCCGGCATTCCGCCGCATGGTGGATTTAGGAACGGGGGCAGCGCGATACGATTAGGCGGTTATGCCTTGTTATTTTTAAACTTTCGAGATGTGATTTCGTAGCGGAAGATGATTTCTGTTGCCACGTGAGCGTTAATTTTTAATCAAAACATTGTATACGTAATGCTTTAAACAGTTGAAATTCATGATCTTACGTTTTGATAGTTCAAAACATAACAATCATTAAAGTATTTTAAAAGGAGTTTGTAATAATACGTCCACTAAACATAAGTAACTCTAATATATATTCTTTAAGTACACAAGTTAAACAGCATTATACTTAGAAAATTATTAAGTTCATTAAAGTTGAACTTGTTAAATTGTGAATCTCGTGCTCATCATTATTCTTAATGTAATATTAAGTAAATCTTAAGCAACATTGTAGCAAGTGAATCGTTTGTAACGTCCTCGGGCATTGGGATTTTTATAATACGGACTCCGTTATATGTATACTTTTAATACGCGTGGAATTATTATGTATTCGTTGATATCCGTGCAGGATATGCAAAATGTCAGTGTAAATAAAGACTTCAAAATTTGTATAATAATGTGTGATTTTTGAGTTTCTTGGCGCGTCATCTTTGCTGAATCAACACAACTGTTATTTAATTTAACATTTATTTGAAAAAATAATATTTTGCATTTACAAATAAAAACAATAAAAACATAGAGTCAATGATGTTGTTGTAAACAGATATGTTATTAACGCGCAAAAAGTGAAGACTAGAAAACGTCCCAATTGGGACGTTTGCCTTTAGTTGTTTTACGTAGTAATATGTTATAATACATCATAATGACGTAGTAATACGTTTTGCGTAATTAAAACATCTAGTTATCCCTTTTACTTATTGATTTTATCAAGCTATCCTTTTTACTTTTAACGAAATGTAAAAATAAACTAAAATAAACGGTCCCCGGCGGGGCACACTTATTTCTGTTGTTTAGTATGGATATAACATATCTGTTTATTAGAATATCATTGCATAGAGTGCTAGTATACTATTTATACGAAATATTAAATAGATAAAACGAACGAATATATATCTTAAAAACTATTTATTTAAAGCAATTTGTAGTGTATCCTAAATTAAGACGAAGTTATTTAAATTGAAAGATTAAACTTATTCGTGACTTATAAATTTACATAAATAAACGCATCTCGTTCGACTACGTTCTGTTTATGAATTCGTATCGACTCGAATGTGATATTTTCTCTGCTAGTATCTATATCTGAACTGTATACGATTTTGTTCAGGCCGAAACAGTGGGCCCCACACGCATGCGAGGTGTCCGATTGCCTGTGTAACTTCACTGGAGTGAAACGAACCTCGCCAAGACAAGTTATGACACGACAATAAACGCCGACACATATGATAAAGATTTTCTTTATTTTTTGATATGTACTCCTGCTGTTAGGGAGTGATTGTTTCATAAGATAACATTAATAAATACCATTCACTAATACACTGACACAATAAATTTTGTATTTTGCTTTTTTTTTTGGTAACACAGAGATCAGAGGATATGTTTTTTTTTTGATACAATTATCTCATACCTACTGTACCCACCTACTGTACTGTTTACAAGCTATTGTACAGAACAGCTGTACAAAGTCTTAATTCAATCGGATGAATGAACGCATTGAAATTGTCATAATTGCTACCCCGGCCCATACGGCATGTTATTAATTCGTATGTCTTCTATTTGTTGTTCGAATTTTAAACAGCCAAAGAGGCCAAAACAAAAGAGGATGATCAAGATTTAAACGTAAAAAACATAGACAAAACTAGATCTATTTTATTTTATAATACCTGTTGTCTATATGGAATAATTCCTTGATAGAAATACAAAAGCGAATTTTCGAATGCAATCTTATTCAACGTTCAATATAAAACGCAATGAGGCTTTGTGTTTACGTCAATTAAATTCTTTCCATTCTCTTGTATCGTTTGAAATGAAACGAAAAACGAAAGTGAGAAATAGCCATTTCAAAGGTAATTACGCTACCTAACTATTAATCCAGCCAAAGTGCATTTACCTTAACTGAGATTATTTTTACCCACAGTTTTGTTTAATATTGAGCAATTAACTTATAATAGGCATGACATTATTACTTTCATTTGATTGAATCGTTTGACAGTTCTTTTAGACAGAAGCAATGATGTTGTAGTAAACAGATATGTTATTAACGCGCAAAAAGTGAAGACTAGAAAACGTCCTAATTGTGACGTTTGCCTTTAGTCGTTATACGTAGTAATACGTTATAATACATCATAATTACGTAGTAATACGTTTTGCGTAATTAAAACATCTAGTTATCCCTTTTACTTGTTGTTTTTATCAAGCTATCATTTTTAATTTTAACGAAATGTAAAAATTAACTAAAATAAACGGTCCCCGGCGCGGCACACTTTTTTCTGTAGTATGGATATAACATATCTGTTTATTAGAACATCATTGGACAGAAGTCATCGAACTTGGCTAACAATTCAATAGTAGATATACCTAAACATATATATATATCATATTTGAATACAAATATTTTGATTGTGCATGGATAATCGTTATAACTCAAGATTGGCATAATTAAATGCTCATCAGGTAACCTACCTTTGAGCAATTACAACAAAGAATTAAAATATACAGATTAAATTAGTTTTTTTTTTATAATTTATTTGTCTCTGCATTTCTTGTTACACAAGAATTCTACGCGAGTGCAAATGAGAATTCACCACCCACCAGAATTTAAGACTGTAGCCTCCAGATTCGTATCATATTATCGGTGTACCTTATTGCTATAGATAAGTTATAATTTTCAACGTATACGGACACAACGATAATATTTCAAAGCAATAATATAATTATTTAATTTCTTTGGATTTTCTTGGCATAAGATATAGTGGCATCTTCACACTGATTTGAATGAAGTATGTTCATACTAATATATTTATTAAGGGTTTTAATATGGCAACATTGTCATGAATACGATGAAAGTAAGATTAATTCGAATTTTAAATAACAATTCCTTTTATAAAAACTGAAAAACATAAATTGTTTTTATGTGCTTATCGAGGCTATAAGGATTTAAGTAATTCTTTTCGCGTTAGATAGCCCGTTCGTTGAGAAACGTTATAGGCTATATAACTTCACGCTATTACTTTAAGGACCGAAGCAGTAAACGTAAACGTCAACTGATCTGTCAAATCACACTTACATCTTGTGCTCATCATGGATTAAACCACAAAGTGAAAAATCTCTATTCAATAGAGAAGCATTTAAAATACTTATTGATTGTCAAGAAAACCGCTATTTCGGAAACTCCTTAGACCCGAGAAAGAAAGAAACTCAAGAACAAAAACGGTATGTGGTTTGTTTGATTATGGAAATAGCATATAAATAGTGTTATTTTTAAGGGATCTAATATTAACACATTTATTCTATTAGCCTTACTAATAAACGTACGAGGGTAAATAGAAACACATCTATTTGTCTCTTTCCATCATCACTATATGACATTCGATGGAAAAAGATAGCATTGTGTAAAAACCACTTTACAAGGCATTTAGGAACATAATGTAACAACATTATATAAACGATAGTATCAAGTAACCACACGTTTATATGCAACCGTGGAATAATGAAATGACCATCATGTCTTCAATCGATACACTTTCAACCCCGAAGCAACGAATTCGGTATTAAAAAAAAAAGATTGTACACGATACAAAATATTCATACAAAAAAGAACTTTACAGATACCGTAAAAAGTTTCAAAACATATAAGACCTCATGCAATTTTATGTGTCTTATTATAAATAATTCGCCAGCAACATTTTTTGGAAAACTGTGTACACAAGAGGAATCCTTAAGCAGCGACGCCATTTTCGTTTTATTCTTCGTCCTTATTATTATGATATTAAGAACTTACTTCACCGAGCATTCGCATCTTTGCGCTTGGCCCATTTCCCTTTTTATAAATAAAAAAATATCATATTTTATAGGGATTGACTTATCAATAATATTTAGTAAATAAAACGAATTAATACGCAAATTTCTTACATATTTATATTTTCATATCAAGTTGCAATATTTTTGTAACCATGATTTTTGCAATGGCAACTTTTAAGGAAAAATCATTCGATTAAAACTATTTAGAGATCTATTCTGTATCGTAAGGTTCTAGTTTTTTGTGTGAATTGTCAAAGTCTACGCGAGAAGTGATAAAATATATCGCTATATACGATAACAAGGCTAGAGACAATGTGAATGTTTTTGTAGTCGGTAGCAGCTCTCTTAGATCATTACAATAGCATAAAGTAGCCAGTTATGAAGCAGCCATACGCTGTGAGAACTCGACCCACAACCGGTTACTAAGTTAACGCTTTCTGTAGAAAAAGACATTCGTCGTTAAACAGAAAAAAAATATACATTATTTTCAAAATTTAAACCAGATACACTTTACGACATCGTACGTTATGAATCACGTTTAAATATATTTAGAAACAGTGATCACGTCAAACTACTTTTGTTTAGAGGTATAAAATAAAACATATTTCGAATTATCGATACACCGCGAACAACCGATCCATAAAAGTCAGAAAAAGAAAAATTTGATATCGTATAAAATCGTATCTGCAGAGATAAGGGCGGCGACGCGTCCGTGCCGAGTAGCCCACGGCTGCGACTCGATATTTCATGAAAAAGCCGATTTATATGCACGCTCCAGCAAACTTTAATGTTCACTGTATGTAATTACTATTAAAAAGAAAAAGATAAGTGATACGTATATGATTGTACAGAATGGTCTATATCGAAAATTAAATTCACTATATTTTATGTAATGACTTGCATAAATATTTTACATTACAAACACGGATAGACATTAAACATCGATCTGCAAATATCTCCCAGCCAGTTTTACACCGGAAAAGGTTTCTTTTGTGAAGAGAGTTTGGAGCTTATTTTCTCATATCCAATGAGTGTGGTATACATTTAATTCACTATCATGATACCTACAAGTTTCTTGGTATGTTTTCCGGTGAGCACGATATAAATTATAAACACAAATTAAGCACATGCGAATGCTCCCGTGTTTACCTCGATTTAAAACCGCGATTGCAAGGTACAGTATGCAAATGGGAGACCACGAGTGTTCATCCAGAGCAAATTGTTACTAGCTACAAATTTATGTCTTATCGATTCGAAAATAGATCCAGATCGATATATTTAAAATTATTAGAATTGGTAACAAAAATGTCAAAATAATAAATAGTAATATACCTAACTAGAGATCCCCCTCCGCTTCACACGTGTGCAATGCTGATACTAAATATACTACAGATATTTTTCTTGTTTCTTTGCTATATTTTACATGTATTATATACAAAAACCTTACTCTCAAAGAGTCGAGATGGCCCAGTGGTTAGAACGTGCAGCTTAACCGATGATTGCGTATTCAAACCCAGGCAAGCACCACTGAATATTCATGTGCTTAATATGTGTTTATAATTCATCTCATGCTCAGTGGTGAAGGAAAACATCGTGAGGAAACCTGCATGTGACAAATTTAATAGAAATTTCACGAAGTGCCACATGTGTATTCCACCAACCCGCATTGGAACAGCGTGGTGGAATATGTTCCAAACCTTCTCCTCAAAGGGAGAGGAGGCCTTTAGCCCAGAAGTGGGAATTTACAGACTGTTATTGTTGTTGTTGTACTCTCAAATCATTCTATCTATTGAAAAAAAAAACCGCATCAAAATCCGTTGCGTAATTTTAAAGATACATAGGGACAGACAACGGTAAGCGACTTTGTTATACACTATGCAATGAGTAATGATAATAACGTTAGCAAGAATTCAGCTAACAAATATTGAGCAGAGCAACAAAAATATTCAAACCGTATTTAGACACGGTCTCAAAGTCCTAAGCAATACGTCTGCTTAGCTAAATGCTAACAGGCTATTAATTCAATAATAGTATATAATTAGAACTTTATCACTCTTGATCGAGAATCACAGTGCTCATTTTATGCGTATACCGACCTAGATTCATGTCAAGCCTACCTCTCTACAAAACCGGCACTCGTCTTAGGATGTCAGGTATGTCAATTAACATACAATATTGAAAGTCATAACATGGTCAATATATTCCTAAAGACAATCTACTTCTAGCACATATATTGAACAAATATTACAGGCAGATAAGAAAATATATATGACTCATTTTTATTCCATGTTAAATATTATATCACACAATTTACACAAACCAACGAACTAAAGATAATATATATCTATGAAACTACTTGATGGATTTCAATGAAACTTAAACTGTTAAGTTGAAATTTATCTAACTTAGATTGAAAATGATAATCTCAATACGACTCTTAGTTTTTGAGAAATTTGTGGACCAACATACAAACACATACTTACGAAATTAAGCACTCGTGCTGGGAGGCCTAAATGGATCAACATTCTTAAATACAATTAAATTCTAACAATATTACATACACACAAGTCGAACTGATAACCTCCTTCTTTTAGAAGTAAGTTAAAAATATAAAGTAATGTATTACGTACGATTGTAGGTGCAAGGCAATATGGCTACCGATAAACGATAGACAATAAGACAGTTGATCTTACTACCACTCCTACTAATATCATAAATGCGAAAGTTTGTGAGAAAGATATATGTATGTATCTCTCTCACGAAGAAACTACTGAACGGATTTGGCTGAGATTTTACAATAATATAGGTTATACATCAGAATAACACATAGACTACAATTTATACTGAATTTATGTAATTTGGTCATAATATAACGAGACATATATCCGTGCGAAGCCGGATCGAATCGCTAGTGTTTAATAAATCGAGATTGAACTAATGTCACGGACGTTTTTCATCGGATAAATATCAATTATTTATTTTTTTGTAATTGTCACACACTTGTACGATGTCAAAGAGATTATTTCGTTTCTGACGGGTAGGTGCCCCTAGTTGTCAATCCAAACATTTTTATCTGATGTATTCGTGTACCACAAATGAGTTACTTCATATAAATCCGTTACTTAAATTCACTTTAGATACCCATCAGAAAACAGAATATTTTATTAAAATAAAATATTTTGCCCGCGATCTTAAATCTAGATTTAAGATAAATCTAGATGGAAATATTAAATTGATATTATGGTATTTTAATGAATATTATCAGCGGCTATTTGCATTTTATATTATGCATATAACTCTTATCTCCTAAATATATATGTATATACGAATTATATTTACAATAAATACATAATAATTATCATATGGCCTTACTTTTAAATTTTGTTTTAATAAATAATGATGTCGTTAAAGACATTTGTTTAAAACACCATTAGAAACTTTTATAGGTCATAAGTTATTATAAATAATTAAAACTATGAAATAAGTACACTAACTTCACAGAAAAACAATATATACGAGAAATACATTTTCATTCTCTAAATACTAGTATTTAAGCAACGGCTGAATTATTGAAATCCTAAAATTTATTGAGTCTGTGGTTAGAATTTCATAAACAAATACAAACTTCATGGAACGATTTGCATACTCTCGAATCCAGAGTTGTATAATGTTTTAATACGACAATCTTATTCCTTATCAGTATGTCAGGCGTACCTAATCTACGGCAGCGTCTGATCGATCGATTTGAAGCGGCTACTCTTAAGAGAGTAATATAAGCAAGTTAAGACTTGCTTATATTACGAGTCTGTTCCTGTTCACCAAGCTATCGTCTTTAATTCCAACCGATATATTATTTATTTCCCATCGAACATACAACCACGACTCCCAACGTTGCCCTTGTATATTCAATTAAGATTTTACAATCATCCCATTAAATTATATAACTACTTAAATATATCTTTGCATTTTATAACGATATTTGATTGCACTATTAATAATAAAACCGTGTGACATTATATAATTTAAGAACAGTAAATCATTCGTTTAATTTAATGAATTGCTAATTTATATTTTAATCCGATAGGTAGCCACCACGTTGACAGACTAGAAACCTGATTGAGACAAAAAAATAGTGGCATATGCATATAGTTGCCTTTTATTTGAACTCGGACTGAGATGCTATCTATAAGAACAGGTAAGAAATAGCAGCAGTGCACAAAAAGCTGAAGGCCTCTCAGAAAACCTACACAACGGACGGGCCACAATAGGACGTGTCAGATTAAAAGATGAATGGTTTTAATTTCTGCGTTTCATTATACATCGCTCCATCTGTTATACTGTATGTGACCACAAATAGTATCTTAAAAATAACCTCAATGCCAGTTTCATTGTTAACAAACTAATATTACAAATGCCAAGCAATTCGGTGTGTCTTTTTGTTGCATCATTATATACCGCTGAACTGACTGCAATGATATATAGTATGTAACCTAGATAAGGCAAGAAAATACAAGGAAAGAAATAATATTATGCGGACGGAGTTGCGGGAACAGATAGTCAAAGTCGAGTCTAAGACAAAATCATTATTGAATATAGAAGTGTTACATTTGCTTATTGACCGACAAAAATCGAGAACCGAAAAAGACAACACATCCCTGCGAAGAATCCAACGAAACCCAGAGGGATTTTTTTTTTGTTAAATATAACAATTATAGGTTTCATCAAGAGGTTAATAAAATTGTGTTCTGTATTTGAAATGGCCTGCAGGCGATCGTTGTACTCCGAAGGTGTGCTATCATCCAATTAAAATTTTAAATATTGTATTTTCTATTATTTTGGGCAATGCCGCTGTAATTAACATAAATATAAATCAGAATCCTATCAAAACTATTCGTATATAAAAAATATAGTATTAATAAAATGTATCTCAAATTATTATTGAGTATTTGTTTCAAATCAATTTTGTATAACGTATAAGTTTAAGCAAACGATACTTAATACAAAATCATTCCAAGAAAAAACAGTGAAAGGGCATAGTTCAATTATGAACTAGCTGTGCCTGCGACCCTGTACGCGTTTGAATTTAACAAAAAAGGATTATTGTACCCTAAGTTACTCCTTATTAAATCAGTTATCTGCCAGTGAAAGTGCCGTCAAAATCGTTCCAGACATTCCAGAGATTAGCCGGAACAAACAGACAGACAGACAAAAATTGTATAAAAGATTTTTTTTCAGAGAAGTTATTTTAGTATATGTGCCGTGTATACATACATATGCATTAAATAAAAAAGGGCTATTTTAATATTACAAACAGACACTCAAATTTTATTACATGTATAGAATTGCACAAACACTCTATCGAAACGAAATATGTGGAATATGGGCACGAGTGTCGGATCCGACATCTAGACGTAGTGATGACATAAAAAAGGCAACATAAAATCATTAATTACAAATCTTAACCAAACGTGTATTAATTACTTATACAAATACGTAAGACGAATGAGCTGAGATGGCCCAGTGGTTAGAACGCGTGCATTTTAACCGATGATTTCGGGTTGAAACCCAGGCAAGCACCACTATATATATTTGTGTGCTTAATTTGTGTTTTTAATTAATCTCGTGCTCGGCGGTAAAGGAAACCTGCATGTGTCTAATTTCATCGAAATTGTGCCACATGTGCATTAAACCAACCCGCTTTGGAACAGCGTGGTGGAATATGTTCCAAATCCTGTCCTGAATGGGAGAGGAGGATTCCCAGCAGTGGGAAATTTACAGGCTGTTACTTTACTTACAAATACGTAACACTTAAGTAACTTATGTGTTTTGCAAGCTAAATTTATGTTAATTGCTGAGTTATAATATAAAAAAAATGAATACAATAAGACGTCTAATGATTCACCATTAAGGTTTACTCTAGTAATTGGCACTAGGCTTAGGCCATCCATCTTTTCCGTCCGTAGTCCGTACAAGTGCAATCCCGAACAATGGCTGCTAATAATAAGGAACGTCGTATTTACGAGCATACGTGCCCTCAGAGCTGAGACGAGCATGCTCCATTGTACTCAGACCTCCTATGATTATTTCAATCGCTTGCATTTTTCCACTAAAGGTACTTTTTAAATTTATATTTTACGATTCGAGGGAGAAATCATTGAAACATTCGACAAATAAACTCGATTTGTGTGTTTCGATATCGACTCGTTTATAAAATATATTCTTATTATACCGACGGAAATTAATTTTTAAAGCTTCAACTAAAATCAAGACGTAGATTTAATTTATAATCGAATGTTACGACACAATTTTATCTCAACAACATAATATTTGATCAAGCACATAATCAAATACACCTACAATTGCATACATTCCGAAATTCGCGTAATACAAGAGCAAGACTGGTAACTGGCAGTAGATTTGCTAAATTCAGCCTACACGGTGACCTAAATACGCAAGCGCCTGCGCACCCGGCGCCCGCCAATCATAAGCCGCCATTCGAATAACGAATTGGCGCCAATACATCTATTCTTGTATAAAGGTATTAAAATTAGATTTCTAGGTAACCAAAATGAATAATGTTGCCCTTTATATTCGACTGCTACTAAGAGACGGGACATGGCAACCTTGAATATTTGAATAAAACCTTAAATAATCTGTATTCTAAAATAATATTTTAGAAGAGCAACACTCGTATGGAACACACTCACACATGCACAGAATATACATATGCATGTAAATGTTATAAGTTTGGCAAATTGTAATACTGGCTGGTTTCAGGCTTTGAGGCATAGTTGTAAAACATGCGCAATTTGCAAAATTATCTATTCCATGTTAAGTGATTATTCATGCACATTTATAACGAAGTATGTAATTCAGAGACTAGTTTAGCTGTCGGCTTGTCTTGCGTATCAATTGATTTAAACGCTTGACTAACATTTTTGTACGGTCAATATGTGCGGCTTCTAAATTTGTTCGATGATTTATTTATGAACATAATCAATTTTGTAATTATTTTATATCTTTATTATACGACATATATAAATATAGTTCAGAAACTAGAAGAGTAGTATTCGATAGAATAAATGCGAATATAGTCTGTTGCTTTTACTAAATCGATTTTAATAATTTTTGTTAGCAAGCTTAAACTAAAAGGAAGGACTACTTTTTATGCCTAACATATGACAACCAATCCATAAACGAAAGAAGCGGGTGATAGCTAGTTCTTTAGGTAACTGTATACAGCAGAGCACGGCGAATGCATAGCCTGGCATGGCAATTTGGAAAATAATGTGTCACTCATAATCATAGTTTCACCTTAAATTAGATTTTATGTTATTACTTTTACCTAAAAATATATTATAGGGCTATTAAAGCAATTTTTAATCGTCATAATACAGCGTTGAAAATAAAACTACAACAAGTTGGAAAATAGATTCTACCGAGAACTACCGGCAACTCAGTAGTTACTCTTTTGAACCATTTTAATTACATAATACTATACATATATCTATATATACATATCAGTAGTAGTAGTAGTAGTGAGCTAAGCATAATATTATCCAAGAAACTCCAAGAAATGATTCTGATTACATTATTGTAGTAATCATTAATTAATTCGTACGACGTGTGATCATTAATGTTCTAAATGTTAACTATTTAAATTATATTTGATGCCATAAAATATAGTGTTAGAAAAGTATACAATATCCGCAAGTGTGAAAATAACTTGTCATATTCTCGTAAGTGATGGAGTGACGCTATTTGTCATTACTTAAAATATCATATTGCATGAAAATCGACGTCTTATATTTGCACGTTTAAAACTGTTAGTTTGAGACCTGTGGGTATAACAATAATGAACACAAATAGAAGCCTCGTTGGTTAAATAAATGTGTAAAATGTCAAACTATGTTAATTTATGTCAGTTAATTCTTTATTAATTTATTTTACGAAAATTAAAAAAAGGATAGCTTTGGTTGTGAATACGAATTATATTGCTATCGCATTATATTAGTAGTCCAGTAGCGATACTGTTAGTCATTATCATTACATAGTATGAAACGAAGTCGCTTACCGCTGTCCGCTTCTATGTATGCTTAGATCTTTAATATTACGCAACGGATTTTTGATGGGGTTTTTTTAATAGATAAAGTGATACGAAAGAAAGGTTTTTATATATAGTACATGGACAATATAGTGAAGAAACACTGGTAAATTCAGAAGTTTCTTATATGATGTCGTAAATAAACAAATTCTGTAGTATATTTAGTATCATCATTGCACCTGTGCGAAGCCGGGGCTGGTCGCTAATCTTGTATAATACATCATTAATGCGTTGTTTATTTTCATGTAGTATAATTATTTGTTTCAAATATATTAACGACTTTTAAGTGTCAAATCGTTCTCCTCCCTAGAAAATAAAGTGAAGTGCGTAACAGCGCGCGCTATTTGAATCGACAAATGATCGCGCGTAAGATAGTATCAAGTACAATATAATGAGAATTCAGACCCGAGATGGTTAGAACGCGTGCATCTTAACCGATGATTTCAGGTTCAAGCCCAGGAAAGCACCACTATATATATATGTGCTTCATTTGTCTTTACAATTCATCTTGTGCTCGGCGGTGAAGGAGAACATCGTGAGGAAACCTGCATGTGTCGTATTTCATCGAAATTCTGCCACATGTGTATTCCACCAAAACGCATTGGAACAGCGTGGTGGAATATGTTCCAAACCCTCTCCTTAATGGCAGAGGAGGCCTTAGCCCAGCAGTGGGAAATTTACGGGCTGTTACTTTTTTTTTATTTTTATATAATGTTTGTTTCATTTTATTACCGAGATAAGATGTCAGATGTTACACTACAGTTTGTATAAATTTAAATAGACTAACATACCACCTGATTATAATTGGTTACTATCTCCCTTAGAAATTGTCAACTTGGAAAATATTCCTAACTTCTTGAAAAGTAAAATTTAATGTTTGAGTTGAATGCTTGCAACTGGAACACAAAATTATCAAATATTGCTGTTTTGCGAAAATATTTGATGAGTTGCTCCTACCCAAACGGGCTTTCACAAAGCCCTACCGCCAAATAATTTATAACATGCCATTTATTATGAATACAGAAAAATATGTTAGGCAATTAAGGTACACTGTTATTATCGTTTGAACTTATACATGAAATATATTGTGTGTGTTTGTTTACAAGACTGATAACAAAACGCGGATGAAGGAGAAAACGATAAGTGATAAATACTAAAATTGCATATTAAAGACATCTATCTTTTTTTCTAGATGATCTAGATTTATTAATTGCTAGATTTGTTTAGAAATATAGCAAACAATTTCAAATACTATTTGTAATATTTTTACTAAATATTTATCCATTGAGGAACAAAGAGGAAGTTTACAATATTGTCTACAGAAAAAGAAAGAATAAGCTTAGCCTAATTATAAAATTTAATTCGAACAATTTTAATAACCATTTTTGGTAAATAAAATAATTTATTTTTTATTAAAAAAATGTTGTAACCTAAGTTGCTCCTAATTACATTAGCTTTCAGCCAGCGAAAGTCTCGTCAAAATCGATACAGCTATTGCAGACCTAGCCAAAAAAAAAAATATGTATATGTATATATTTTGGTATATGTACCGTGTATACATACGTATGCATTTAGTAAAAACACAAGACACTTCAATTTAATTATATGTATAGAAAATAATTAAATGCAAATAACATAAGTTTCATTTGTCTACAATGATCTCCGTGGCTCCGGCGATGCATCGCATCTTAAAAGCTTTCTTCGGCCATACAGGACATTAAGGGGAATGAAGATAAAACGTGGTACGTTATACAACCTTATACAACTGCCATAAATATGTTTCAGTTCTTGCTTTTGTTGTATTCATAAATTATCAACCATTACTAGTATAAGATTTTGATATCTTAGGTTTTATATTAAAACTAGCTTTACTCCGCAACTACGGTTGTGTTAAATATATTTTATACCAAATCCTGTATTTATGTCTTGAATTTTATCTAATTTAAAAAAAAAAACCTTGAATTTTAAAGTTTACATCTAGTTTGATTGGAGATAATTTAATCATTTTGTAAATAACGGTTTTAGCTTAATTGACACAGTTTTATTAAAATATTTTTTTTAAAATAGAACACTACGCCTTTCATATAGAATAATTTACTTATACTTTCATAAAAATATAATAGAGGCATAAGGGACACAACATTTAGGCTCTCAATGTTGATGCAGTTTTTTTTAATCTGTGACTTACGTCTATATGCTGTAACTTAACATCCGATAGTCTATTTGCCTATCTACCTAATACATAAAACTACTTGAATGAAAAAAAATACAGAGCTAGAAGTAAGTAGCATTTATATATAAGAACAGTTTAAATCTTAGTTATTTATATGTAATAGTAGATATAATCTATATTTAGATGATATATGCATAATAAAAATAATAAATGTTTGCATGTTATTTATTAACGTACATAAAAAAGGTTTATTTCTTCATGCCCTCCTCCCACGCTGCGTAATTTGAATGCATGTTTTCTTGATATTTTACAAAATATTTAAAACCCGACCCGTGTCATGATAATTAATTGTGGTGTTGCAAGTATGCAAAAAATTTACATATACATATATATTTAAAAAAAAAAACGTTGACTAAAAACGAATATGTTAATTTAATACATATCGTTTAATAAAAGCACGAAAAGGTGTAACAAAAAAGTCATAAAACCTTATAGCTTTGTCCGTTGCCCCAAAAAAAAAAAACAACCTGGAAATGTCCCACTGTTGAACAAAAGCCAACTCCTCTCGAGGAGTTTGGCCTAACGCTACTCTAATACTGATTGCTGAATGCACTTATCACAGATATTCATCCCACAAATGTAGGCCTCCTCACGGTATGGCTCACCACCGAGCAATGTTTGTTTGATCTTGCAATTTTCAATTAAGATTACGTGTTATAATCACTACGCCATCGCAGTTCATTTTGAAATCATCATTACATAGTATAAAACGCTCACCGCTGTCTGTCTCTCTGTATGTTAAGATAATTTCAAATTACACTACGGATTTTGAAGCGATTATATATTAATAGATTGATTGATACAAGAGGAAGGTTTATATGTATAACATATGTACAATATAGTAGAGAATGACCGAAAAACTGTGAACATTGTATGACATTCTGCAGGATTATTAGCAACCGTGCGAAGCCGGGGCGGATCGCTAGTTAAATATATGTATATATATATACGTAAAAATACATTTTATAATTATTTATTCAGTTGACTTTCTTTAACCTTACATTCATAACACTTCAAACGAGATCCAAATACCTACGCTTCGAAAATAAATCCCACACGGCCAGTGACAAAAGTCTCTCGATCCGGAAAAACATTCTTAGGTCAGGTAATGTATTGCTGTCGCTTAAGCAAAAGTAGATTCGATATTTCAAACCGCGTTTAAGTTATTGACCGTTATTAATAAAGAACCTTTCCTAACTTAATCTGACTTGAAAGCATCGAGTCGCACGTCGTGTAGGCAATGCATTGTTCTGATAGCGAATGGAATGGTGAATGTACCTTATCTACACATTATACTTTAAGCCCGCTTATTATACTGACACAATATAATACGGACAATGTTAATGACAAAACTAAATATACCGTGTAACATAACTTTAAAAAAAAACAAATCTGAAGCATCATGACAATATTTTTGTTCCTTATTTGAATAGAATAGAAAATAAGGGCGTTACTTACAACATTTTGGTTTATAATTATAATTTTTAAACAGTAAGGAATACCTACTGTATTGAAAAAAATGAGACCTCTTTTTCGGACTTTTAAATCAATAATGATGACTGTTTTTATTTATGATGCTTTCATTCTTACTCGATACACAAAGAATTATATACATAAAAAACGCTTTTAATAAATGAATGTTTGTATAATGCGCTATATATTTATCGATATTCTAAGGAATCATTTAGAGAACTACAAGAAGTACATGATGTCTCATATTTAAACTAAAAAATTCATTGTTCATAATAAAATAATAGTATTATTTCAGCCAGAGCCAGTTCAGGGATACTTACAAACGATTATTTAAAATAAATCAAAGAACTATAAGGGTTTTGTTTTGTGTTTTTTTTTTTTTTGTTCTATTCTAGATGTTTAGTTTCATTTTCCACCAAACAGAACAATTTCCAAAATATTCCAGTATCGTTTAAAAATATTATTACTTATTTAATGTTTGAGTACTTATAAAAGGCTTCGATCATAAACAACATATATTATTTTTACGCTTAGAAAATATTCGATTTGTTCAACGATTTCAATAAATCAAAACTTCAATTTAATTATATAAATAAATATAAAATTCAAGTCTTCGATCTGTCGATATAAAAAAAATACTTAAGTCAATTGTTCCTCGTTAGTGAGACTTCGTTTGAAGTTTACTTCTAAAGAATCGAAGTATCTCTTCAGATTAAGCGCTGTGTCATTACTTGACTAGAACAGCGATTTGAATGGAATAGCAAACGTTCTTAATTTAAAAATTTTGAATACTAAAAAAAATTAAAGTGAAAAGATTAATACACTAAAACACAATTTTTTTTTATTAGTAAATTTGATTTAAAATTGATGCAAAAGTTTTCTATCATTTTATATTATTAATTAAAATACAGAATATTAGTCATAACTTTATTAAAAGTACATAGATATATAGTATCGCTGATATTTATATTAAAACACACTAAGCATTATCAGCAATATTAAAATATAAAATAAAATATATAAATGAGCTCTATTTATTTATATTAAATTTTTTATTTTATCCTAAAAGCACAATGAATAGTAAAAACCAAAAATTATAATAGTTAAAAAGCAATGGTATAACGTAAAAAATTTAACTATCGTACAAAATTTAAAAGCATGTTTTTTGTATCGTCGACTCCACAGTTTGAGTACTTCTTAGTTTTTATGCGTTGCTAGGTGAATACGAACGATTGAGTGGCCATAGGCAGGCGTGTGGGCAGTGGAGGACTATTGGGTCTTTCTCTTTTTTTCTGCGTGCGAGCCTCGCGGTACAAACTCGAGGCGTGCCTGCCCGGCATTGTCACCGTACACTCAGAAAACCTGAACTCGCCTCTTCTAATAGAAGTATTAGTTTATATCTCAGAGGATTATTATGATTTATTGTACTTGTCTCGCTTCCTTCAAGGTTATTTACTCAATAATTTCGCTTAGATTTACATATATTTTCATAATAAATAAGATATAGCAAAGAAATATTTTAAAGCTGTAATCGAGATACTTTCTCGATATCTAAATAACTATACGCCATTTATTTCACGACATTGAAATTTCCTAGTACATGAAAATGTCACGCGCCGACTAAATAATAATAAAAACCACTTCAAGTGCACTAAGTAAGATAGGGAGTATCGCAGTGA